>NW_009185683.1:0-57974 GCF_000690835.1 Fulmarus glacialis | reverse complement strand
TGGGCCTGATCCCCTGGTTGTCCCGCAAAGTTGTCTGCCTCCGGCACGCTATAAGAAGCCCGCACCAAATGGAAAGGGACTGACTCATTGAATGGTCCAAAGGTATGACAGCAACAAGTAAAGCAATTTGGAAATGTTAAAACCTGTGCCCAATAAAGAAAAAAAGTGCTTCTGAGGTGAAACAGAATCACCGTAACACCGAAGAGCCACCAGCCCTGGCAGCTCATTTAAGCAGATATATTGTATATGATGACATGCACTTCTCAAAAATGTTATTTGTATGTATGTCTTTCAGTAATTGCTGGACTGCACAGAGCTGCTATCTCTGATATTGGCAGTGACACTTCTGTGGCACTTACCTGCCTGAAACAAATCAAAGATGTATAGAAAATAAGATATGTGGAAAATGGAAACTGAAAGGGCAGTGAAGTGTGTTTGCTATCTGGAAGATATAGTTAGTTGAAAAAAACTGAGGATGCAAGAAGCATCAAATGTTATGTCCAAAGTTATTTAAACTCTAATTAATTTTCTATCAAAAAGATGATCAAAAGAAACTGTCTGCTATAAAACAGTAAGGTTGTTGGAGTTTCATGTGTCTAATCTGACTTACCCTATTTTACGAATTCCCAAGATAGTTTGGGAGACTGTAATAGATAGTAAGCCATTCCCTTGAAGCCATCAGGTCTAATTTTCCCAAACTGACAGCAATCACAAACTGTATTACTTGCTTGTATTTGATTGCTTGCCTAAGTCCAGTTCTAGTGAGCATGTTGTAACTGGCCTTGACTCACACCAGCTGACATCCCTACCAATGGGCTCAGGAAGAACATGTTGGACTGAATTAGCCTAAAACCAGATTATATCCTATGGGTGATAAAGAAACTTCAAAAGCTTTAAAGGCATGATTCACTATGCTTCCAGCATGTGCTACAAAGGGGATGAGTACTCTTTGATCAAGGAAGAGACCTATTTTGGCCTGAAAAACCATGGGGTCAAAGCTGGCTCTGGTTCTGGGGGTTGTGAAAGGTGCAATGGCCCCTACGTAAGGGTTAGCATTGAAAGTTTAGAGCCCTGGAAGAACTGAATGTTGACAGGCCCTCTCTGATAGCAAATACCAGTTGTTTTTTCTGGTCCTTTAATTCAAAGTAGCTGAAAGTCAGTCCCAGGCCATAGGTAGTGTTGCAGTTACCTGGATGTAGGTCTATCTGCACTTTTTTCAGGGAAGAAGAAGGTTTTGGTACCAAATCTTGGTACCATTCTGATGGCCAAAAGCCAGAATCCTTTCTGACCTGGTGCTAAGCATCCAGACTGCCACCGTCAGGCACCTGGCAGCAAGAACTACAAGGCTTGAGCAGATCCACTGTCCTCCTTTTGACTGAAGAAGCAGCCTAGAAGATTAATTTGCCCTAACCTTTTGTAGGCTGCTTTTATTGTAATGGCGTGGAGTAGGTATTTCAAAAAACAGTAGGTTTTATTGCATGGTTGAATTAAACAAAAGTTAGGTGATAAAAAGGATGTTTTGTCAGCAAATACAACACAGACTTCTGAAGGAGTTTTGAACCAAGTCAGGACTGAGAATGACCCTATACCCATGGTGCCTAATACAGGGTTCATCTTCGAGGGCGAAACTGAGGAATTGCACCTTGGGGAGGGAAAAGCTGAACATCTGAAGGATACTTTCTAATAATAGAATAAAAAAACAGCTAGTTCTGTAAAGATAACATGTAAGAATATTACTACACGTGCGGCTGCTTAGCACCACAACTTGCTATTATAAAGGTGGAAGGTGCTGAGATCACTTTCAGAAAATCAAGCCAGTAATTTAGTTTAAGACTCCTCTTTTTGAAAAGCTTGCCAACAGATTATATCTTTAACAGATTTACTTTTCAAATAACCGACTTTTTATTTATAAATAACCAATTATTTATTTTAACCAACTTAAAACTTTTTGGTTTAATAACTTTTGCAATGGCTTTGACTGACCTAACAGCCCAGTTGAAGCTAAGGGAAAGGAAAAATGAAAACATATTTCTGTTTTTTAAAGCTGACTTGAGTGCATTTTGCATTGAAGAATTTCTGGAGCAGAAGAGGAAAATATCAGACATTAATTCCTTCTTGGTTTCTGTGTACTTTCTTCCAGAGACAGCACCTTGCAGAATGTGTATCTGCAAAATTGCTAATATGGTTGAACTCTTCAAAAAGAGATGAACTGACAGGTGTAAAATTTTTTCCCATGTTTCAAAGTTACTACTTGATGCTAAGCAATAAAATGCTACCATCTACATAGGAAATGGAGTGCACGCTGGCCCGCATCTAAAGGAAAAGTGTTTTCTATCAAAAGTGACAAAAAATAATGCTTCGAAAGACTGGAACACTGATATAGCTAAAGCAGGAAATAACAGCCTGTGTGTTGTAATTGGCAAGGACAATAAATACAAGAGTCAGAGTAAATGTCAGCTGAGATCGGAAAACTTATTCAGCTAGAATCAGAACACATTAAAA
Source organism: Fulmarus glacialis (assembly GCF_000690835.1). Taxonomy (NCBI): domain Eukaryota; kingdom Metazoa; phylum Chordata; class Aves; order Procellariiformes; family Procellariidae; genus Fulmarus; species Fulmarus glacialis. Next base: position 55,472 of record NW_009185683.1, on the reverse strand, counting down.
CCTTCTCCCCTCCCTTTAGGTGTGTTTGCAGTTTGGTTTATGACCTCTCCCTTCTCACTGAAAAAGGCAGTGTACGTATGAATGTATATATATATTTGTATATATGTAAAAAATGTATACATACCACATACTTTATATGGTGTATATATGTATATGTACACTATACATGATATATGCACACACATTATACATTATAATATACACACACACACATACATATGTCCATAGTTGTGTGAAAAGTTTTACACAGGAGTCATCCAAGGTTGGAGAAGAAAGCTATGATGCAAGTATGACTCACTGCCCTCTTCACCTCTTGAATTAGATTAACCATAACCTTCTCTACACTAAATACCAGTACTTCTCTGAATCTCGGGTGTGAATTTCAAAAAAAAGTGTCAGGATGATGTTTTTCCTAAAAATGGAGCTCGGGTGTTCCCCTAGATCTAATTTTGCATGCATGTATAAAGCTCTCACTCGCATTTAACACTACTTTTCACCAGGCTAGCACATGTGGGTGAGAACTTGAACTTTGCTTTCCTTTGGATTGGTAGCTGCTCTCCTTGCAGTGAAATTAGATGCTAAAATCTCTCAGGCTTCAGCAGTCTTTCAGCACCTAACCACAATTACCCTTTTTCCTGGGAAGAGGTCAAGTTTTCCCACACCACAATTACCCCTTTTCCTGGGACGAGGTCAAGTTTACCCACACTTTACTGAGGGACCCCCTCCCACCCCCCTGAAAATTTCTACTGACATATAAGATAAAGCAAGGCATCATTAAGGACATGTGGGTATGCCTTTGACATGTAGCTATTTATATTTAAATGAGCCTAATATATGTGCTCGGATCTGCCTGTCAGATTCTGTAGACTCTACACAGAATATAAATCCAAAGTGGTTTCAAAGCTCTTGTCTCATTGGCATTTTTAAAAATATAGCAATTATGCTGAAACTGGCCTGAAAGCATTCTCTTCCATACTCATGACAGACCCTTTCCCTCAAATTACTATACGCTTATCATGGCACAGCTGTATTCAGTAAAAACCAAAACAAACCAAAACAAACCCAACCCTGTAAAGTCTGGAAGTCTTCAATCCCTCTCCTCTTAGCAGGAGCCTCAACACCCTCCTGAATTTTAATCTTACTCTACAGCACATCGTCCTTTTCTCAACACAGAATGACAAGGAGGAGGGAGAAATTCATGTAAACTGCTAAGTTAGATGAATTAAATTTAAGCAACAAGACTGAAGCTCGGGTGCACACATTTTTTTTCCCCCCTCGGGAGATTGCGTACCCAGGATTGTGTTGCACCTGAAGAAGTTAGGTCTCTCTAGCCCTCGCTCTGATATGCCAGAGAGGGTGAGCAAGGGGAAATTGGCTTAGTGAGTTGTACCCAGCCTGGGAGTTTACAAACATTTATCTTAGCTCACAGAAAATGAAGATAAATTCCTTTTCTGTAGCTTGTGTATTACAGACAGTCCTCTATAAATTATGTATCGTTTTAAGACTTCCAGTTAGGAAACTTATACTTAAACTGTTGTAAAGTTTCATATTTGGTTTAGATTACTAAAAAGGCAAGATAAGCAGATCCAAACTGTTACAATTTTATGAGTTCGATACATTACCCTGTAAGGCAGTCTTTGACTGCGCAGCAATTTGTGCTTGTGATTAAAGACAAAATAATCCAGGACTAAACAAGACTGAAGCCCGTACTAAATACTCTGTAATCCTCTCCCCAAACCCCCTACCCATTAAATGGGTGAGGAGGGCAAAGTGTCTCCGAACACGGTGTGCACCGGAATACAAAACGGTCCCACGGCCTGCCAGGCATACCTAGGCTGCAAGCACATGGACAGCATGGTGAGGAGGCACTTGGTTTTTAAAAGAGTTAGGGTTATGCAGTACATCATCATAAATATTTCTCTGCGTCTGGTCAGTTTGCACAAGCTGATGCTATATTGGATATATGTATAGGTATGGTAGAATTGCATATATAGAGATGGCCCCAAACCTGTTTATTATTAATAAAGATGGTATAGGTATAACAAATATGGAAAAGTAGTTTTCAGTTCTTGATTTATTATTCATGAAAAGGCAAGTAAAACAAATCTGCTTTATGAAAAAACCCTGTTCAATAAACTACTAATTGTTCCTGCCTTGTGAGTTCAGAAGCTGTATCTTCAGTGACTATTTTAAATAACGAGATCATGAGGCACTTCAGCTGATTTTTAGATCTACCTAGAATAAATACAGTTATTCAAAAAAAACCCCAAACAATTCCTTTTTCTAGGTAAAAGTTTAATTTCTGTCCCCACAAAATAAAAACCTCATATTGGAATTGGGATATTCATAATATTAGACCAAAGACTTGATGCTACAAGGGGAAGATAGCATAAAAAACTGTGAGGAACAGATCAGGGAATAGGTAAGGAAAGAATATATGATTAGACATGGAGGAAGTAACATCCATTCCCTAGTGCATATTATGTGGCCTCTTCTAATGATTCCTCCATAGAGGTTTTCCTAGTCTGGTGCTACAGGCTCTGCCTTTGTAATGCTGCCCTTCCTAATGGCCTTTGCGCCCTTGTAGGAGCACCATCTCGGCTTCAGTCTGGGAACATCTACTCTGACTATCCCTTTAACACTACTTTGAGGATCACCTCCACGAAGCAGCATTCTTCTTCACATCAGGGCCCACCAAAAAGGGAAGGCCTGTTAGACCTCTCAGTCTGAATAAACACACACTGCCAGAAACCTTCTATAAGAGGGGAGAATCCTGTGCATGTGGGCAGCCAGCCATCGCTCCATATGAAAACAAGACATAGGAAATTGTGGGTGGGAGCAACTTGTCCAAGCCTGCAACACTCATGATCATCATGCCTTCAGAAAGGCAAGCTTCGCTATTTGCAGAGATCCATAAACTTCAACAGCTTTTGCAGGATTTTTAAGACATCCTACCCCCAAAAGGGACAAGAGGCCACCAGAAAAACAGGCGTAAATGATGAGAAGGATTTTGAAGGTGTCAGATGTAGCGTAAGGCAGCTGGAGGGCAGCAATATGACATGGAAAGAAAGGCATCAGAAAAACAAGTCCTGGAGTGCCAAATCTAAAAGCAGTGACTGGAGTCTACCCACACCCAGTTGACTTGGAGACATGTGAGATCTGGCATTTATATGTTCTTGGCTTGTGGTACACAGTACGACATGGGTAAAACCAGACTATAGCTCCTATGAAATACAGAAAAGATGGGAAGCTGGGTTTTAAATACTATTCCTTGTTAGAATTATGAACAAGACCAACAAAAATAAGAGTTTTGGGCCCCTCACTACAAGAAGGACACTGAGGTGCTGGAGCGTGTCCAGAGAAGGGCAACGAAGCTGGTGAAGGGTCTAGAGAACAAGTCTTATGAGGAGCGGCTGAGGGAACTGGGGCTGTTTAGCCTGGAGAAGAGGAGGCTGAGGGGAGACCTCATCGCGCTCTACAACTACCTGAAAGGAGGTTGTAGCGAGGTAGGGGTTGGTCTCTTCTCCCAAGTAACAAGCGACAGGACGAGAGGAAATGGCCTCAAGTTGCGCCAAGGGAGGTTTAGACTGGACATTAGGAAAAACTTCTTTACTGAAAGAGTGGTCAGGCCTTGGACCAGGCTGCCCAGGGAAGTGGTAGAGTCGCCATCCCTGGAAGTTTGTAAAAGACGTGTAGATGAGGCGCTTAGGGACATGGTTTAGTGGGCATGGTGGTGTTGGGTTAGCGGTTGGACTTGATGATCTTAGAGGTCTTTTCCAACCTTAATGATTCTATGATTCTATGATTCTATGCTTTCTTGTATGGGTCAAAACATTCTAGTTTTCCAAATGCTTACAACTTAAAAGGATGGGCTTGTTGACAGACTTTCAATTTCTACCCCACGTATCCTCTCTGATGGAGCCTGTGGAAGCAACGATGCATGAAAACTTGTAAGTCATAGATACATATGGGTGAGGGGGGATATAAATGCCATTTTTTGCTTTGTTTCAGTTTTACACCAAATCATGACTTAAAGTGGAGCCATCTAGATGTCTTCCCTGCAGAGTCAGAAACATCATCACAAAATAGAGCAAAGGAGTATGACAAAACGTATGTATGTATGGGGTTTTTAGTAAAATGTCTCTGAATTATATTTTTACCAGTGGACATGATTTTTCAACTTCAGATTAAGCCAAATTTTGTCCTTTGTCTGTCTTCTAAAGTTGGATACAATATTTGAAAAGAAAAGGAAATACATGTTTTCTAATGCAACAGAAACACTGAAATATGCATCACAAAGTATAATAAACATGTCATAAAGTATTCTCAAACTAACTGAAAACAAATGCCAAACGTGACAGAGTCAGCTCTTTCTGCAAAATTTTTGGTTATAGCTGTTGTTACATATTCACAAATCTGGCATTCTGAAAGTTTATTTTACTTTGTCAGATGCACATTAAAATAAATAGCAGCTGGTGGAGGCAAAGGACAGAATTTCTCTGCTTTTCTACCATTTCATTTTCATATTGCCATAAACTACTCTAGTACTGTAAATTTCCTGTTTCCTTGATGAATTTGTTTTACAATCTTTGCAAATAAATGTTGGGAATGCCATGAATTTTAATGCATTTGAAATCATACAGCCAGAGGGCTGGAAGGTTTCTGAAGAGATCTGGCAGTGTCCATCACCCCTCTTCCCCAGTACGCACTAAATGCAGGACAAGTATTCCTTGACCAGCCTGAGAGTTACTGTCTAATAGAAAGATATTTCATATCCCTTGAACAACCTGCTCCATGATTTCAATACTTATATCCTTACAAACCTTTCAGTAGCATCTGATCTAAACCTTCATTTGTAGAAATCTTTCTTTTTGTCTTTCCATTACTGTAAGGGTGTGCAAGCACAATTAGTCACAACTGCTTTTCTCTAGTAGCAGTGTTTTTACACTCGAAAACTGTTCACATGTCTGCTCTCAATATTTACGTATCCAGAACACAGAACAGAGCACACCTGAGGTCGCGTGTTCCACACCTCTGCTCACCTGTCTCACCATAGGATCTATTCTGTTTGCAAAGGTATTGTGTTCCCAAACTGACATATTGTTTGTGACTCGCTATTCAAATTAGATCCTTTAGATTGTACTGATTGCCAGCCTGTGTTTACCCACCCTGTATGATTTCTCCCATCTAAGCAAAACTCTGCCCTTGCCTTGACCAATCCTGATGTTCACTGACAGTTTTAGACAGATCCCTACTCCATCATCCAAATTGGTAATGAAAATGCTGAAAGCACTTGACAGATCTCCATGAAATGGGCACCTTACAGGGACTCCTTTAAGACAGTATCTCCCTAATTGCTAAGAGCAATGTATCAAGAACTTGAGTTATATCACAACTACAGTTTCCCTTCGATCTGCTAGACCAGGTTACCTGTCAAAATGAAAATGAGTACAGCTCGTTTTGGCCAACTTTTGACCAACTCATGTTGGCAGTTCTGACCCAGACTATTCAACTGCAAAGGGACCGAAGCCTTTTTTAGAGTAGCGAGAGGAGGAACAAACTTAAAAAAGGAAAAAAACTCTACCTCCTGTTTGGTGTGGCCCAACCATGACTTAATGGGGTATCTATAGAAAGGAGGTAGTTGAAAACGTCCAGGTAACAGATCTTTGGGAAACAAAACTCCTTGGCTGACATTTCTGCAGTAAATGCTCAGACTGCTGGATAGCAAAGATGGTCTTCTCTTATAAATCGTTATTTTCCATAACTGGTAAGATTGCTCTTTCTTGTCATGAGTGGATATCATCTCCAGCTCTCTTTTTAAAAATGATACGAACAGCCTAAGCATTAAGAAGTTCTTTGAATATAAGAAAAACAGGAAGCCAGATAGAAAACTGGTGAGATCATGTGATGATCAAGTATAAAAGATGTACTCAGGGCTGAGAAGGCTCCAGGACGGAAGTGTCATAAATTCCTTGCACCAGTCTTCACTGCCGAAGATGTTGGGAAGATCCTGTGAATTCTTTGTAGCAGATATACTAGAGGACCTAGACCAATTTGCTGTAAAAATGCAAGAAGTATTAGACCAAATAAATATGTTAGTGGATGTTGGGGAACTGGAGGGGAATGGGCTGCAGAGAGGGGCCAGGTTTGCACACACTTCCTTAGACAGTATCTGCCATAGTCACTGTCAGGAGCGGAATACCAGGGTGATGGACCACTGCTGGGGCACCCCTGTGCTCCAGGGGGATGACCAGGGGAACTGCATAGAGAATTCAGTATAGAGAACAATGGCCTCATTGCAGATTTTGCCTTACTATGTTTGTATGAAAAAATTAAGCTAGAGATTATGAACACTTCAGCTATCGGTGTCTAAGATTCTTCTGGATCTTTAAGATGAATCTCCTTCCACAATTTACTTGTATTCCAGAATAACAGACATCATTACATATGTCACTTTATGCTGAAGGGGCACTCCTGACTTCATAATTTACTTCACTCTCTATATATACTTCCTTGTTCCTAGAATGACATTTTTTACGTGTATGCTATTGACATAAAGGAAATAAATTAATCCTCTTCTGAAGGCAATAGCCACAATTATTTCATCTTGTGGACACATAATGAAGAGGACAGACAAAAACAGACTTCTGAAAGTTTTTTTTTTCCTCTCAAAGATATTTTTGTGTAACTAACTTGAACATGAGATTAGGCAGCTACTGAGCCTATCAATGCCAGGTGATAGTTAAAATTGCTCAGAGCACAGAGCATTCATCCGAGAAGGGGGTACCTACAGAATATTTGCAGCTGACTTTGCAACAGGCAGCCACCGGTCTTCACTGAAACAAAGTTCACCAAGCTCGCTTTAAGGCAGGTCAGTGATTTCTATAGAGACACCAGCATCACTTAGGGAAGAAGTGGCAGTTTTATAGCACTAATAGCCCAGCTAGAGACCTACTGGCATTTCTAGGAGAGACCCAAGCTTTTATAAAAGTGATGAGCTGTGTGAAACTTCACCACACTTAGATAAATCCTTGTAATTTCTCTGCAGAAAGAGCACGATACAGATAGTGCTGAAGCACAATTATAAAGTGTACTGATGCTGAATTATGGTGTTGATAGGGAAGAGAAATACATTAAAAGTAAAATGTTCAACTTTGCAAAAATTGGTTAGTTGGCAAACTCCATTTCAGTTTTATCTGTGAACTGTAATCATATGTAAAGTAAAACGTAGGAGATGACTGGTTTCTGATAGGCATACCAACTTTGGAAGAAAACAGTGAAAACACCAATAGCCCATCACATTATACTGGCTTTGATACTACTCATTCTTTTGAATCTTGACAGCTCCAAGTGCTCTGAGCTTGTAAATTAGCATTATTACAGCAAAGAAACAATTTCAGTAAGAAAAAGACTAAAGTAACCTCTTAGAAGATGATTAGAATATAAGATAGCTGTTATTGGAACTTTAGCTCCAAATAATATTGGGTTTCCCTCAAATTTGTTTCTAGTTTGTGGAGGGGGAGAAGTATAGTAAGTGCATTACTATATTGTTGTTACTCTGCTGCTGTACAAAAGGTAGCACTTTTATAAATGATTTCTGCAGGTAGCACAGATTTGTAGGTTATAGGGGAACAAGAAGAATAACACACTACTGATGGCAACTGAAAAAAAATCAATACAGATTCCAAATTTTGTATCCAAGCAGAAAAACTGCTACCACACTGTAATGGTTCATTTGAGCTATTTGCCATGCATTCTCACATACCCCGAGGGGACAGACATAAGGGTGCAGCAGCAGACTTTTATGAATCAAAACTAGATGATGGCTATTCTTTAGCACATTTTAATATTTCTGTGTGGTGGTTAAAATTTTGTAAGAGTGAAGTGGCAGTTTAGCAGATAACAAACGGGTCTTCTGCCAGTGAGACCACTGACTATATCTAAGAAGGTAACAGGTCATACAGCTGCAGGTTTTGTTCAGGAGCAATCTTAGAGTAATCTAATGTATAGGTTAAAGGTATAATGCCATTAGAATGATTCAGTCAGCAAACATGATCAGGTAGCTATACCTTAACGTGTGCCTTAATTTAGATGAAAACAGTTGTTATCAGCAAGCTTTCTGTTGACTGACACTAACATGAACAGGAAAGAGAGGAGGGAAAAGGAGAGGAGAGGATGGAAGAGAGGGGGAAAATAGAGGGGGGGAGGAGGGGGAAAGGAGGAGAAAAGGGAAAGGAAAAGGGAAGGGCAACGAGGGAAGGGGAAGGGAAAGTTTCAGAAACTGACTCGGTGTGACACAGTCAGCTGTTGCTCACTTATGGAGGTATACATGGAAATTCAGAGCTGACGCCCTGCTTCTGAAACGTTATCTACATACGCATGCAATTCAGTGGGACTGTATACGGGCCAGGCTGCTTTCCAACTTGGATCATATTACAGTCTTGGAGTCTGGGATTTCAGCTTGAAGAACTTGAGTGTCTCTCCCTAGGTTTCTCTTTCCAAAAAAATATTTCTTTTTGGTCCCAATTAGTTGCTCTCAGTGATTAAGTGACTGGTCAGCTCAGTGATCAGTTTCTCAACAGCAGTTATGGCTGTTATCTTTTCCTCTACAAAGGGCACACTGAAAAAGAAGCAATGTAGCAGTATGAGTCTGCATCCTTTTTGCCTGTTGATTTTTTTTTTTTTATTTAAAAGGTCTGGAAAATTAACATAGGTTTTATTTTAAAGATAAAAGAAATGCTAAGCCACATTTCTGCCATTTTCGTCATCAGTTGCCTAAATTCATTTTGGAATGAATTTCCTCTGCTGAGATGAAGGGGCCGGTGCATTAAATCTTTCACAGACAAATGTTTTCTCTTAAATATTTTAATAAATAGGCTTGGTCACAGAGAACTAATTATAAAATAAATAGTAAGTTTGAGTAAATAAATACTGTTTTCCATTATATTTAATCTGGAATCACATTGCTACATAAGTGTCATAATTTTCCAGTTGGCCATGGAAAACGCCAAGACTAAAGGATTTCATACAGTACTTGGTATCCAATGCCAAGTGAGAAAACTGAAGTGAGAAAAAAACACATTTTCCAAATAAAGGCTGTCCTTTTTAACAACTGGAACGATTAACCTCTGAACCACGGTTTCCAGGAAAGTAGTAGAAACTTTCTTAATCTCCTTGCATCAAGCACGGATGCATTTCTGGACGATGGACTTGTGCTCTGTCAAACACATATTAGTTTGAATGTGGAGGAACTCAGAGAAACATTTTGGCCGCTAGATAATCTGGCCAGAAACTAGATAATCTAAGAATCCTTTCTGCAGTTGAATTCTTATAAATCTGTAAATAAGACTGCTAAAGTAAACAGGATCTGTGAGTATAATGTGAACAATAAGCAAACAAAAACAACAATAAAAATAATGTAGAAAACCCATCTTAAAGAAAGAGAGCTTCTTGAGCTTTGTTTTTCTTTACGGGTTACTTTTCAGAAACTGAAGACAGTTTAAGTGAAAAGAAGTGATTATGTTTAGAAACATAAATACAGCTAATTATAAATACTGGTTAATTGCTATGATTTAACCTGGAAGGTGAGTGAGACCAGTGAATCTTATCACCAAAAATCTATGTACATGGCAATGCCTTTATTTACTTGTATGGCAGAATTTGACACACAGCCTGTCCAGAGTATTATCAGCATACCACAGCTCGTAAAAACCTCTTTTATGTTTAGAAACATAAATACAGCTAATTATAAATACTGGTTAATTGCTATGATTTAACCTGGAAGGTGAGTGAGACCAGTGAATCTTATCACCAAAAATCTATGTACATGGCAATGCCTTTATTTACTTGTATGGCAGAATTTGACACACAGCCTGTCCAGAGTATTATCAGCGTACCACAGCTCGTAAAAACCTCGTTTTTCATAGCAGCTATTTTCGCTTAATGAGCAACCTTTCTTCTTGTATTTCCTAGCAATTCCTCTTTATGTGTACAACTGTGTCACAAGCACCAGAATGAAGGACAAAGAGTCAAAATGTGGAACTATTCTGAAATGTAACACCACAATTGAAAGATGATAATGTTTGAACGCTGGTTTTTTACAGATGTTTCTCTCACTGTTTAATCTCTACTTGAAAGCTACTTCTGTAGCTCTGATTGCACTTGTTACCCTTTTTTGTGCCTTTTCTGTTTCTCCTATATCCTTTCCAAATAGAATTCCTTGCAATATTCAAGCTTATACAATGATATAACAACATTGGGGATGTTTCTCTCAATCCCTTTCTTAGTACTTCCTAACATCTTACTTATTCTTTTGATTTTCCTGAACAGAGAACTGAATTTTTCATGAACTTACTCAAACTGACTCCACGATCTCTTTGAGAAGTGGTAACTGAGAGCCCTTCATCATATATGTACGTATATGGACGATACACGCTACAGTTACTTTTCTCCTCACAAATAACTGGACCTCAGGTGCTGTTATCCCCTCTGCCCTTGTAGGCCTTGCAAACTCTGTTCTTCTCCTCCGGCAGTACCACGGCCAGTGTTGCCCACCCCACCCTTGGTCTGTGACACCATTGCCAAAGCTACTCGCTCCCCTCGTTCCCAGGTTTCCCGCTTCAGACAATCATTGTGGGCCATCATCCCTTGCTTTCCCAAGCAACGGCACTCATGTCCCAGCTGATGATCTCCATGGTTATTTACTACAATAACTGTTTCGCTTCATGTCTGCTAAAGGGGGCTGTAACAGAACTCCTGGGGATGTCACACGGTGAGGCTGGAGATTCTGAACACATCCCTGCACACAGCAAGTGGTCAGATCCCTGTTTCACTCTCTCAGTCTGCAAATTAGTACTACTGCCAATTGCAAAACACGTCCTTTATCTTCCAAGAAAGAGGTTAGCACTAGTATAATATTCTTTTACAGCCTAATTTTGCCCTAGATATGCTGGTTTTGACAATTACATCCAGGAAAAGCAACACAGGAATTTTAAATAATTCTCTATATTTCCTTCTAATTCCATTTTCAAGGGGTCCAACACATGTCTGGGACAGTTAGTACCAAGATACAAACTACTCTAGGAATGATTCACTAATAAGCCTAGGCCCCTTCAAGTCAGTATTTGTTAAACATGGATATTGCAAATTCAGCTCACTTTTGAGCAACACTTTCATTTCTGAGTTTTGTGACAGAAGAATCCTTTAGAATGCAATGAGTAAGTAGGGACGGATATAGTCAGAGCCAGTATGAAGCCTGTCCAGTGTGAATTTTATCACCTCAGAGAGAAAACGATGATGTAATCTTATAAAATTCCACCATTCTTCTGGAAAGACTGAAACTAATCGAGCAATATCTGTACCTCCCTAAGGAAAGGTCAAAGTAAAAAGAATACTGAGTTAACAAGATGATTCAGCAGGCTAGAATCGTATTTCTTTTAACTTGACATTTAGACTGAATTAACATCCCGAACTTACTCAGCAAGCAATAGAGCTCAAAGCAAATCCATTTAGTTTTATATTGAGAAAATCCAAAATGTGCCAGGCTGACGTGACTGAGCACCTACTGAGCCTTGACTGTCCTGGGGGACATAGGCATGAGTAGGGCAGAAGAGCTTTGTCACTACTGAATAGTGAAAGAAAACATGCAGAAAGAAAAGGCTCCCAGGAGTAGCATGCAATTAATAAAAGGCCAAGGCCAGATTGCCAACCACAGTTACGAACTTCCTTCATAAAGAGCTTAAAGGCTGATGCAGAAAGGCCAGGTTGAAACGATGTGAAAGTCAGTCCTTTCAACCTGACATTTAGACTGAACTAATATCCTGAACTTGCTCAGTGATTGAGAGAAAGAAAAGTATCAGGTAAGGCCTTTAAAGGCTTTTAGTGAGCGCTTGCAGCCATACCAATAGAGAAACTAGAAAGCAATATCCAGATGAATTAGTTGAGTGAACTTTCCCAGAGATGATAGGTGTTTTTAAAGGCCCAGCTCCTACCGAAGGCATCAGAGCAGAGCGGAGTGCTACTGGTGTTTAACGATAGCGATAGCTATGATCAGAAACTAGTGGCAGTACTCATTCTATTTTCTGTGAAAGGCAATGGCTTGTATGCAGAGTTTTACAGACTTATAACCAACCTTTAAGCATGTTCAATGGGATTGCTAATAGGAATAAAAAAAATGCATATACTTCAGTGTTTTAGCTCCATTCATCATAGGAGTGTTTGCTCAATTATTTTTTAATTTAGGCTCAAAATATTTATGAATTTCTTTCTTTTCTACTTCTGTGTAGGTTGGTTTTATTCACACTTTGTTTATATTTAACACTTTGTTTATATTTAATCCTTAATAGGACAGATAAAAGTAGCAAGAGCTCAGCTAAATGGAAATTTCTCTTTCCACATTTGGGGCAGTTTCAGGCGAAGTGTTACATTACCACATAAAATGGATGTTACAGCCTTCTGAAGCACTGCAATGTTGTGCCTCTTCTGCCTCGTACGTGACTAGAAACAAAACAGTCCAATATTACTGAGATCCCCTTAGTAAACACCTTACATGCCTTTTATTATCTGAGAAGCTGTTTAGTTGACAGATCTCCCATTTGAATTTAGATTACCACTCAAGTACAGCAGAAGGTCTGGAATATACCCTAAAGACAGCCCTAGCACATACTCAGCTGTGACTAATCTAGCTGCTTAGCAGATGTCAGTTGTACTTCTAAAAGCCAAACACTCGCCCATTCATTGTAAGCTCAGATGACCCTACCTCAAGCCAGAGACCGTTGTTCTTTGTTTTAAGATGCATACGGTGTAGACGTTTTGAAAGAAGAACCATGGAAAAAAAGCTGCTTGATGAACAGGAAAGTGAAGCCTCAGACCCCTAAATCTTAAAAATTAAGAGTGAATGTTCTTTTTTTATTATTTTTATGTCTTGTAATAACAAAGGAAGAATGAATTAAGGCCACAAAGGGGACAGTAGTTAAGTTACAATGAAAACTGTATGAAATAGAAACGTTGGAGAGTCAACGGATTAAGTGTCATCATCTTAAAAATAACTTGAGAAATAGAGTAATACACTTTATGCATATTTCTCCAAAGGAAACATTGGCTACTTATGATCCTATCTTTTTCTTTCCTATCATCATTCACCTGTCCAGAGGGATATTGATTTACTGCATAAGGATTCCTGAGATTTTTAAGTTGAAGATCTCTATAATTAAGCAGCTGAAGAGTTCATCTGACAGCTGCATTACTAGTGAAGAGAAATTCAAATGAAACATGTGCCTGATAAGAAGAGGTGTAAAACCCTGTATGTGGTGTGATAGATCAGTATCATTTCTCCTGGGAAGGTTCGGACAAGCGCTCCTTCAGTGAAGGAGGCTCCCTGTAAAACTGAAGTGTCAGCTGCAAACTGGAAAGTGCCTGAACAGTATCTCTTTTCTTCCAGCAGGACCAGATGTTTTGAAGACTCATATGTTAGTACTTAATTAAAAAAAAAGCCTCAGAAGCCTTTACTCTAAATACTTCACGAGGACTGTTCTCGCTCTGCTGGAAGCTGCTCTCCGTTGGGGCGCAGCGTGTTCGCCCCGGAGCTGCCCAGCGCGGGAGCCTGCCCCGCACAAGCTGCTCTGAGTCTTTGCTGCTGCCAGGGCAGCGGCACCACTCCCTTCCTCCCACTCCAGCCTTGCCTTCCCACCTTATCCCCCTGCCACGCATGCAAAAAAATGATTACTTTTCAGCCAGATGATTGCCCCAGTGCTTTACCCAACTGAGTTACACTGGGTACTGAGTCCTGTAGGATTATATTCTATCAAGGCTAGTAAGTAAAGGCACTCAGAATATTGCCAGTCTATTTTCATTGACTCAGATTAATAAAATGCTGCCTGAAATATAAGTGTCTGTGTTTAAAATATTATTGGCCCTATTTCTGCCATCATTTTTCACTTGTGACAGTGCCCCTCACTTCACCATCAAGCCCACTGAAATAAGTAGAGCCAGCTGCATAGTGAGATATTTGTAAATTGAAGTATGACCCCAGTTTTAATCTGCTACAGAACACAGAAGCTAATTTCCACTGACTCACCGTGAGACAGAGCCAAGTAGCGTGCAAAGCAGCAACAATTTAGTAAAGGGGAAGAATTCCATAAAATATCCTGGCTGTTTATTTTAATAACAAAGGAAAAAACAAGTATAGAACAAAAAAACCCAACCCCCTGTAATAATACTGATTTGGACTGACTGTATGAACGTGATAGAATGCATAATTAGAACATGAAAATTAGTGTGACTTTTCAACGCTTCTTTGCCATACTGATGAGGCTCGGTAAGCTGAATACCAGTATTTGCACCTTTACCCTCATTAAACCCCAAGGGCAATGAACTATTATGTGAATGTGAGAGCTGCACATTTATTACCATATCACGTCCCGCATAGTGAACTAGGCGGTGAAGATGGAGAAGGTGGAAAAAGGTTTAGGTAGAACCACAGAAACCCTCTTGGCATTTTTTAAGCCGGCTGCGCTGCAACAACAGAAGTGTCTCATTTGCAAAGAGGCAAATTACAGATCAGTTAAGGTCAAAATTATTCCTAGTGTGACATTTTTGCACTGGGAAACTGAATCACAAAAATGAAAACATCCTGTGGGAACATGTAAATTTGAGACATTTCTGGTGGTACCCAAGTTTCCCCAGGCTTCTCTCTTGTTCCTTGACAATATGCCTGACAGAGAGCTAAAATGCCTGGGCTTTTAGTGCCTAGTTACCTCACAGAGCTATTTTATTCAGGACGCTGGACCTCACAGGCATCCATGCTCATGACCTCCAAGGATTTCCAGGCCCTTTTGTTCCACATCGTTTTGGCTAAGCAACTGCTGTACAACGGCACCAGGACCCTGAGTGGTTTCAGGGTCAAGAGGAGATTATTTTATTTTTAACATCTAAATGTCCCAGTGGAGGATTATGTCAAAATAAAATACTGCTGATTTCCTGATCTGTGAAAAATAGTGAGGTTAAGATTTGTGTGTGTCCCCGCCTTACTCAAGACAAGAAATCTCTCCATCAAAAATCTCAAACTGGGAAAAGACCAGAAAGTCTATTTCCCAACCAGCTCTATTTAAAATAGCACCCACAATCGTCTGAAGTCAAGGAAGAAAGCCAGAAATTTGGATTCATGTGCACACAATGAACTTTTTTATACAACTAGCTGCCTTTAAGGAAGAAAAGAAAATTCCAGTTTTCTTAACACACACATTAAAATTAAAATTAAACCTCCATGGAAAAGAAAGACATGGAATAGGTGCATCTTTTTAAAAGCATGAGTAGCTATGTCTATACTACTAAATAAAACCAGTCCACGAAGTGAGATAAAGCTCTTGTCCCTGATCATCCTTCTTGCTTAACTGTTTGCATCCTTGGCTCCCCAGCACAGATTTGCCTTAGCAGTCTCTAAGACGATGCCCTCAAGCCACTATGTGAAAGACAGAAAGCATCAGTGGCAACTCCCAATAGGTGGCATGGACAAGGCTGCACCAGGTTTGGCTCCCTCCTTTCTATATAGTCCTCTGACTTGTGCCGCAGACTTGCACTCACCAACACCTCTGCTGTACAGATCAGGGCATAGCATATCAACTCTCAGCTCCACACTGTAAGAGCTGGAATGCAGCCCTCGTGTCATTTCAGACACTTCGATTTGGGCAAATAAAGAAAATAGGAACTACCATGTTTGAGGTCCTCAGGGACACTACGTAAGGTCCAGAGGATGCTCAAGGCCAAACACTGTGTAGTATGGACGTAGGCAGCTTGTACCACTTGCTTCAAGGCCAAGGAAGGTCCCTGACCATGTAAAAACATGTCAGCATTGAATATACACAGTTATCTGCTTGCATGCTCCTAGGTGCAGAGTCCACACAAGCACAAAAAAAAAAAATTTTCTTCTGCTTCTAGAGTGTGTACGATTTGAAAGAGCCACCTGCCCACTTCACATAAATGTTAAGTATTAAAGTATATACTGTGAAGACAACATAACCTCACATCACTACCAAAATGTTGTACTTATTCTCATTTAATCTGTTATATTCATATTACACATAGGTTTGCCTCCACTGAAAATAAAGGTAGGTTTCATAGAGGAAGTATTCACTCACCGTTTAAGTCTGACGCTTTAGCAGGGTATAATATTCACCATAAAAAATACAGGATATAATAGGTAATAAAAATATTAGAATATGAATAGTAGTTGAGCGAAATGAGTATCTATTACAGGTAGGTTAGGCCACCTTAGCTTTTATCAGGTTAAGCTGAAGCTATAGGATCAGAAAACATTGGAGATGTAAGACAGAGATGAACTGGGCTTTCTCACCTTTTGTTTGTGGATGAAACAGCTTTAGTGCCAAGTAGCTAGGCACTAAATCTAAATTTTACCTTATTTTAATTGTGGTAAAAAAGTATGATCAATCTCATAACTTTATATAGTTTAATACATTTCTATTATTAAGATAATAAAAGCCTGACAGCTCAATTGCATTCCTCTGGCATAAACCTTGAATCCGTGTTTATGCAGAGGTTCTCATGCAGATGTACAAGTTATTCAACTGAGCTAGCCAAAAAATCCTACCTAGCTGGTGGGATTAGAAACTAATGAAACAATAGATTAGGAACTTTGAAACAATTCTAGATTTTATGTATTTACCTTTCTTCTTTTACATGTTTTTGATTTTCATTCTGTAAGCACATAATCATCATTTGCATCCATTTCATATCTCTGTAGCATGTGGATTTGTCATGTCATACTGGCATGCCATTGTTCTTCAATACATGATTAAGTTCTCAGGTAAAATTCTTTCCCTCTATTACTGCCAACGTATACTGCCTCAGACACTATAGCTTGAGCTCTCAGGATTTTCAGCAGTGGAAGGGGGGCTAAAACAAGGAACTAAGGAATGGTAATAGCTATTGCAAACGTCCATGGCCAAATCCTGTAGTTGTAAGTAACACAGGACTAACGTGGGTGTGGAATAAGGGTGGAAAAAGTCAAAGCAAACATCCTTGTTAACCCTCTTAACCCTTGTTAACCAGGAAAAAAAGCAGAACTACATTTTGGACTGTGACTGAAAATTTGGCTATATATGTTATGGTTTACATGCAGTGAACCAAGGCCCTCTGCTTTGACCTCCCACCTGGACAGAGCTGGCTGGGGACTGGCATAAGTACTCTCACACAATGGCACGGTTAATGTGATATTAAGCGTGTGGTGGTCACCAGAGAAGGAAGCCCTTCGGCATTGCGTATTTGTTCTTTTTTCACTGCACAGCAGCGTCCCTTTACAGATACACCCTCAGAAGTGTTTCTCTGGGGGACAATGCCACAGTGCTACATGTAGGATAATTTATTTTGCTCCAAGCCTTCTGCCAGGGATTCTGCCTGAGGTCACAAGTTGGTCTCTTAAGTGGAGTCAAACTACAGGAGAGTAAGTAAGTGTGGCTCAGTTCTCAGTGCTGAAATGTAAGTACGCAAAACCACGTTCTTTACCCTGCAGAACACCCTTCTGTACATTTAACCTTTCCAGTTTTATAACCGGTGAGCAAACAAAAAATCTTTTGCTTTTACTTATCAGGAAAAACCTTTACTAAACCACCCCTCTGAACTGAGACGTCGTTAGTGCTTGGTATTGATGTACACCATTTGCTGTAAACTGAAAGACTTGTGAGAGCACAGCCTGCTCTTTATGGACATCATGCACCCAGAGATTAAAGCATCAGATCTTAAATTTCTATTAGCTTGTTATTAAAGATTGTGACAGGCTTATTTCCTCCCTAGTTTATCTAAAGAATGAAGAATGGCAAACCCAATGAAATCCTATTTTCTGGCCAACTATTAACTTGATTTACAATGAATTTGTACAGTGCTTGATTTATGCCAAAGTTGTATTACCGCTTCTCTGCAAAATACAAACAATTAACTAATGGTTTACACTTATGCAAGCACAGGGACAAGAAGATCATAATCTTTTCTCATGCCTATTTCCCTTCCAGCATGCACAGACCTCAAAAAATGGAGACTAATCTGCTCACACGTGCTTCCACAGTCAGTCGACACCTTTTAATTAGAAATACAGAGAACAAGCCTGAGTGAACATACGCACCACCCATAAGCTAGACATGTGTCTATGCAAGACCTGACAGCAGCTGAAGTCTCTAAACACTTTGAAAGGTATTTTACATTGGATTGACTCACCATACCTTTACTCTCCTAAAAGCTGAGATGCTGCAATTACAAGCCTTGCAGCTACACACAAAGAAAAAATGTTAGCTACTTCCTTTCTCAGGGTTTCACAGGGTTTCACATTTTTCTCCACTGTTACTGAAAACACTGGATTTTGTGCCCTTGGGACAGAGTCCTTCAATTAAAAACTGGTATTAATGCAGTGCACAAAACTGAAATCTTTTTACAGTTGAAAGCAGTGAACCCCAAAGATCAATGCTGGATTTAAAGTGCCTTCATGATAGCTACATAACAATCTTTTCACCTCCTGGGCAAACCCTAATAGTTACGAAGTGTACAAGTGTAAGTTAGCTCTTTAAAAATTAAGCATGTTCGTAAATCTTCCTCTGAGCTAATCAAAGCAACTTTTTATTCCAGCAGGCTTCCCATTTAAAAAAAAAAAAAAAAAATCAGCTAACAGGAATAATCAGTGCTTGCTTCATTATAATATCCTTGAACAGAAATGTAACGATAGAACTGTCTGAAATGTGAAATGCTGACAGCTGAAAATTGCTTCTGAAAATGAAAACAAGTATTTTTAAAGTCCCTGTGAAACGAATAACAAAATTCAGTGTCAAAATGCTACAGATTTTGTTTCAATAGTTATGTTATGCTTTTATTTTATATTATGACCTGGCATTAAATAACAATAACAGAATGGCATAATCATTTAACTATCATACCATTTTTTTAAAATCAATTGAAAACAGGTACTATTTTTTAAAAAAGAAATTATTGATACACTGTATCCTCTTTTCAGGATGAAAGTGTTTCCTTGTTTTGTTGTAATACAACAATTTACTTCTAGTGGGACTCATCTTACATGCCTGCAGCTGACAAAAGTTGTCTGCTTTGGGAAAAACCTCCTTGGATGTGACTTTCTTTCTCTATTCACTACAGAGGGAATGTAAACAAAAAAATTAGACTACATAGATGCTGAAAATGCCTTAAATTTTCACAGTTCTCAATGCTACCTGCTCTCCTTCTGTAGAGTAGGAATAGTAGTATCATCTTCACAAAGCATTGGAAAATCTGTGTATATTCACAGCATTTTCAAACTGTCAAAGGAAAAATTTTATGGAAATCTCTTCACTGAAAGAAGGAAGGAGGAGATCTATGTATGCAAAAAATGGCGTCAGGGTAAAGGAGAAAAAGAAAGCAATGGGACTCACGGTCTGTGAAAGACGAGAGTGGTTACAGAAATGATCAGAAAAATTTTAAACAGAAAAAGAGTTGACATGCTAAGAAGTTTATATTTATGTAAGACCATTTACAGGTTGTGACCCGATTCTAAACAAATTACATATTCAACAGAATTAATTAACTTCTCGCGTTAATGGCAAGAGCAATTTTTTTTTTGCCTTTTTTTTCAAGTGATTCAAATCATTCCATGATTTTTTTATTAATAATTTTCAAAATAGCTTTGCCAGATATCACCTCACCTACAGGATTCTGAAAAATTTCATCATGGCAGAAGCCAAGAAAACTTGAGAATAACCAGACCTTCAAAGAACTGATCACTGATACATACTATATGTATGTATCAGCCCAATGGATTTCAGTGCTCCTCATTTTTGAAACAACAAAAAAAGTCAGCTGCTTTACTTTTCTACTTGAGAAATGATCTAGAAATTCAGAGAAAACATACTATTATATAGGAATGTCAATTGCTCTCATGATTTAAAGCCCATTCTTCTACCAAAAATCGCAAATCAAACAATAAAACCGCATGTCCTGAGTGTTATCATCACAGAATGTTCCTGTTATCACAGAATCCAAAAAATGGCCTGTTACCAGCTTTGTGTTTTACCTGTGCAGTGGCTTGTACATGCAGGATTTGACAAAGGTCAAACAACTGCCCAGTAAGGAGATGTTGAATATTGACTGCTGTGTGCCAGTGGAAGGCTGTACAGAAAACTTGGGAATATTGATTTTGATTATTTTCTTGATGATGCTGGTTATAAGCTATATGATTACATTACTTTGTAACATTTCATAATCCAGCAGACCCTTTTCATTACATTTCGCAAAGATTTATTCCAATTCTCTCAGCCTAACATGAGACTTATATTTCAATTAAGTTCCCATATGCTCACGATGATGCGACAGAAAACATCTATCCGTTCATATGCAAATTGAATCTCTTTTTGCTTGTGAATTATATGTAGTTATTGTATCTTTACAGCAAGGTTTAAAGAGGAAAGGCAAAGTTATTTATCATTCTTCTTCTATGCCACCAGCAGCTAGGAGAGAAAGTATACATGAAGACCCAAAGGGAAGAAATAAAATTTATGAACATAGAGTAAAAAAATAACAAGATATGATTGTATAATGAGTATAGCTGACTGTCTGAGTATAGATACAGTTAGGGTCAAACATATTTGAAATTAAGTCAAATCCCAAATGTACTTAATCACATTTGAAAGAGATGAGCTACAGGAACAAAAGGACCAGGTCTACATCATCTTCACCTGAATTACATTTCTTAGGACTTCTTTGTTTCATTAAATAACTAAAAAGATTTAGAAAGATTAGCTTTGTTTCTAAAAGAAGGCCTATGACTATAAACCTATTTTTATTTAGGGCTTTTAGAAGATACAGTAAATGGTACATAATTGCTTTATCAGTGTTCTCAACATAAGTCATAACTTCAGTGCCATCAAAGATAAAGTTTTGGAAAATCAAGCTTCTCTATAAATAGATATATGAAGGAATGATGGAACAATTATTACTTTTCCATCCTATTCTTTGTATTATGTGAAGATAATTTCTTTTCAGTTTAAATCATTGAGCATTCTGCCCTAATGTGTTGTCTTCCTACAAACAATCATTTCCAAATGAGCTGGAGAACTGGAAACAGTCACAGGAGCGATCCTTCTACTTTATAATCCTTTCCTGAATACTTTAATGAACAATGATGCAATAATTGCTTTTACAGATATTTTTAACTGTTCCAAATAGTACAGACATAAAGCAGGATTAAGGAATTGGAAGTCATAAAAATCTACATCTCTTCTTTCCTTTTTCTCTCAGACTTACTTTGAGGGCACGGCAGATTTCAAAACCACCACTGACATTTATATCCAATGCTTTAAAAAATATAATAGAGTCAAAATCTCACCACACACAATTCAAAATTAGTTTCTTCAGGTTTATAATCGAGTCACAATTTCACTCTGGGGCATTACTTCTTAAACAAGAGACAGAAGCACTTTTCCTCCACTAAATTTGGTAATTTGAAGTCTGGAAGAGGAGTAAAAGAGAGAGGACCGGGCAGCTTTCTGCAGTGTAACCCTGACTGTCCCCGTTCCCCTACAAGGTGACAGGACTCAGAAAGGTTCAGGGGATGGGATGAAAAACGGTGATCTGGTTCTCCTATGACACATGGAAGGCAGAAATCCTGTGGGATTTTTCAAAAGAAACAACAAAAGTTGCTGTAAAGGGAAATAGTCAGGTAATTCCACTACCTGAACCTACATTTTGGTCACTAGCTAAACTAGCAGTTTATGAGGAATTAAGCATTAGTGGGTGGAGGACAGGGCACACTGGTAAGGCCAATTTCTATCTCATATGGGCTAGTCTTAGAATTTTCATTGAAATTTATTTTCTTGTTTTTTTGTCAAAAAACAAAGTCGAAGTAGAACTGGGGTAATGACGCAAAAGAACATCATAAATGTTTTCCATCCCTACTTTTTCTTTGCTGTTCTCAAGTAAAAAGAAAAAAACCCAACACAGTAGTACTATCAGGTCAGGTCACAAGTCCATCTACTCCAGAACCCCATGAGACAGTGTGACTGCTGGCCCTTTGCCGACTTTAACACACGGTCTGTTGCACTGAGCAAGAATTGCATGGTCAGATGTGTATTACACTATGTGTTTAAGCCTTCGTGTTCTGCTTACAATCCTTTTTATTGTTTTCCGTGTCCTAGCTATATTCCGTGAAGAGCTGCTGAGCTTTGTTTAGGCACAGCTTTCGATGAAAGAAGACTGGCAATGAGATGAGACAAGATGAGTGTCTCCACAAAACCAATCTGAAAATGTATCTTGAAACAATGTTCTGGGATTCTTCCTGTCCTTGGGCAGGATTTTTATGTGCAAGTGGGAGATAATGCAAGCTGAAGAGATCTCTTTTAAAAGTTTTACTAATTTTCATTAGACTGGTTCATATGAGTTCTTTGGGCCCCTCAGTGGAGGATTTTAATCATATTGTGCAATGCTAATCTCTGTAATTCCACATTTGGGAGCCCACTTTTCAAAGTGTAAAGAACTGACACTGACTTCATAAAGAACATTTTTCCAGAGGGAACACAATGGTAGAGCCATAGAGAAGCATCATAAGCCAAAAACTGAAAAAAAAAATCTAATTGCCCTAGGAGAAATAAACCATTCTCAGTTTTCTTCCCTTGTTCTGTAGAACGTGCATGAATAAAATATGTGTGAATAATATTTTGTGAGGGAGAAAACTTTGCCCCTTTCTACTTACAGGTATCAGACGCATCATCTCTAAAGGAAAACTTAAAGAAGAAACTGAATTTCAGCATCTGCAAGAATGGAAGAACAGGTTTCATAAAAACAGGAAACAAGATCAGCATGAGTGAAAATACGGACTCAGAGGGAAGAAAAGTCATAAAATATTTGTGTTTCTCTAAGTCTTAAAATCTGATGCACTGCCAAGTTCCCTAACAGTTTCTGAAACCACAGGTTTTCTCCGGCTCTCCATTTTGAGCATTATTTTGCTTAGCACCTCTGAAATGCTCTCACTATTCAGAGCTAACATTTCCCTGGGACTTGTTCAACCTGCCCCACCTCTCGGGCCGGGCTGAGCTTGGCTCCTCCGAGTGTGTCGCACAAGGATGGCAGCAAAGGCCACCTGCAGAACCAAACTCAACCGTCCAGATAAAGCCGTTCTGGAAAAAAACGCATACCTTTAAAGAAAACAACTTGAATGATTCCTGAGGGTCTCTGAGCTTAATAAATGGCAAGAGCTCTGAGATAATAGTACAGTCATGTTGTAATACCGTTTAATGGCATTTGCTGTTAACATTATTCATACAGGGATGCTATTGACTGGTAATTCCTTGAAAAGACTATCTTTTATAAAACCTGTATTACCGAAATCCTTGTGCCTTTTACCGTTATGCAGATTGCAGATGACTTCATAAGATCTAATAATGCCTCAAGTGACAGAATGCTACAGCACCTGACTAAATTTAAAGAAGAAAAAGAGAAAAGCAGACCTATAATTACTGTCCCTGCAAAGAGAAAATGCAGGCACTGTGCCAATTCTTGCATTAACTATCCCAAATCTACTAAGATATTTCTTCCACCTCAATTAATTTAGATTGCAGTGTTAATAATAACTTCTGCACTCTTGATCTCAGGGTGCAATACCATTAACACTACAATGCTTTAACATAAAAACTTCTACGTATCTTACAAAAATATGAAATGCATATTTTAGAAAATTTACCAAGCAGCTGAAGCTTGGATAATGCACTTATTATGTTTGCAATGCTCCCACATTTCTTCTAATATATGACACAGAGGGTCATAAAAGGACCTTAATCTATGAGGCCAGAATATTGCAAGATAATGGATTTTTTGCCCACACCAGAAAGTAACAGCATTACAATGGATGCAGTAACCTCTCTTAATGTTTTTTTTTTATTACCCTACCTACTCTTTGTAGTTTTATGTAAGAACTACTGTACTTTTATTTGCATATTGCTCATCTCTTCCTCCAGTTTGAAACATGAGATACTTTAGCATTTCATAATCTACCCTGTTTACTACAGAATAGTTAGAGGACCTTAGACCGAAGGGAAAAAAGTCTGCATTTCAGTGACTGTGTCATGATATGGTCTTTGGAAATTTATATATACGTCACAGGAAATTTATAAAATGCAAGATTTCAGGATTATGGTACTGGAGGTATATACATCACAAGAAAGCTGAGGAGTGATGAGTTTTCTGATTGAGATCCTTTTTGCTGAAATATAACCTATCAAGGAAATCTCTTACAAAAGCCAGGAAAGCATTAGATGTTTTGTGTGAAAATTTAGGGTTTAGCTATTCAAGACTTCACAAATGCTCGGGCAGCTGTTATGACCCTGAGTCATAACAACTTTAGAGAGGAGATATGATCTAATCGTCATTGGACTTCCTTTGCATTTAACAAGCATTAGTTCCCTAAGACCTGCCCTCCAACAGGTTATGCAAGATTGAGTTTGACTCTTTTTCACTTCCACCATTTACAAAATTTCTCAGGGCTCTCTAATCTCAGCATCCCAGAGGATTCCTGATCACTCTCGAAAGCACACAGAGGATGGAGGAGAGAGGATTGTGGAAAATGTTATTCCTTCTCCCATTTTTTTCTCTGGGCAGTCAATTAATCAATCAACCTAGTCTTCCACGCAGTCTACCCAGTCTACTCAGTCTTGATATCTAAATACGAAATGGCTATAGATTGCACATACCTTTTCTATGATACTTTGTTCCCTCAGCATGTTTGCCACAACTTCTTGAATCCCATCAGGCAGATCAGTGAGATCTACTACTACTTTGAATGTAACTGAATTTAAAAAAAAGGTGAATAAAATAACACAAGCCTACGTTTAGAACTAAAAGCTAAAGCACATGCTACAGAAGCTTCATCCATGCAAGTATTTGTATGTTGTGGGTGATGTCTGTTGTCAGGAATGACAGTGAGGGCTGAAGGAAAGAAGAGACAAAAGTTTAAGAAAGTTGTATCTTCTGCGTATTAGTAGTAGCACGTGTTCCAAGATCCTGCTCCTTTCTTTAAGGTGATGGTGAAGGATACTGCTGCCCAGGGACCAGATACGGTCTGCAACTTCACTTTAATGGTTTATAATCAAGAGAAATTTTTTCCATATTACTATTGCACAGCATTAAGAGGAGTACTAATGTGTGATTCATCAAAGGGATTTTACTGGCCCGCTCAGCACTCAACCAGGAAAAGATTTCCCATTTGGGCTTCAAGTGTTCTGAAAGTTTTGACAAATCATGTAAAAGGCACGACCTTAATTCCTTATGACTAATCAAAAGTAAGCTTTAATTCTGTATGAGAGCCTCTATTCAGGGATTTACTGGCTTTTTTTTTCCATTTAACACCTTTAGTTAATTCATCTGAACATTTTAGAGAACTGGTTTTTAAAGAACACCTATACGCTTACTCCTTTCTCATTGTTCATCATTATATCATTTTGCTACTATCCCAAGAGTATTCAAACTTCACAGTCTTTTGGAACATTCATTTTGGAATATCTGCAGTACCCCTTAAACCAGTCAGAGGAGGGTCGACATAGTAGCAGTCATAGTAGTAGTGTTGGTAGTAGTATTTAAGGAAACTTTTAAATGTGGCCTAGAATTACAAGGAGAAGCTGCTCCCTGGGATAACTCTGCAAATTGCAATAGAACTGCATTACTGTAGAGTTAGGTCTCCACAGTTTAAGAAGCAGAAATTATTAAAATGTCATGATTAAAAATGAGGAAGAAATGTTTGCACGGATGTCTTATTTATAGACAGGTAAACATGTGTGTTGGCTTCATTACAAATGCAACCTTCACCCAGATATGCTGGTTTTCCTAGAATACAATATTTTCAAACCACAAAGTCAGTATCTATGTGGATGTTATCTGGTTGTTCTAACTGTTTGGAGCTCTGGAGTATGAACATACTTGGTGAAGACCTCCTGCCCCTTCCTTCAGGCTGTCTGTCGTCTTTTCCATTAGTTTTGCTTTGTTGTTTTGCTCTCTATCATCAGTGCTTCAAACTCGATAGAAGAGAAATGCAACATATCTCTCAGAGCAGTTTGCACTATCAATAGGATACAGCAGCTTACCTGTTTAACAGCGTAAAGGAGGCGACCGTAGCAGTACATCATGACCATCACAGGGATGACCAAGCAGAATATGAAGAGACAGATGATATAGGATGTGGACTTGGCTGACTCAGAGGACCAGCGTACCGAACAGCTTGTACCTGCACCTTCTACCCCGTAACTGCTCCAACCGATCAGAGGTGGCACGGTCCAGACCAGGGAATAAATCCAGGAACCGCTGACTGCCAGCAATGCCTTCCGGTAGTCAGCACTGCGCTTGTTGCACAGGGTGAGAGTGCTGTAGCGTTCATAGGACAGGACAGCCAGGGAGATCAGGGACACAATGCCTGCAATGAACCAAGCAATTTAAATGCTTACTTTCATTATTTGGTGCAGTATCCATTTTAAACCCCAAGAAATGAGATGCTTTTCTCACTGTTACATATTTGAGGCAACAGTGAAAACTATTTCCATTATTCTCTATGCTTAAATCCCCACTGGACCTGGTTGCTCTGTCTGTCATGTCAAATTTTGTTTCACTCGTATTTATCTTATATTGGAAGATTTTCATACTTGACAGCTATTCCTCTTCTGGGCAGGTTTTTAGATTTAGCTGTTTTAGTATTACCCAGGGGAAATCCATTTTCTACATGAACTAATAAAATGTTGAAAGATTCCCTTGCTAAGAAATACTCAGTTCTTAACATCCATGAGCATTTTCAAATATTGCATTGACTTTTATACAGGCAGGAGGCTTTATATTCAAGATTGGGAGCCCAAAAATGAAAGAAGCTTTTGCACTTCTGCCCCACCAGCTAGATATAGCTTCAGTTCTGACCACTTGTATATGGAAACAACAGACAACCCTTGGCATGAGTGTGATGTGGCAGGTTGTAACTTTATTTACACATACATCACATAATGAGTCAAAAAGTGATTTAGGTCAATACTGAGCTCTAGGTGTTGGAGACCAGTTCTATCCTCCAGTGGAAGATTCAAAAATCTGGGTTGTAGGACATTTCCACTCTCTCTTTCAAGGTTCAGGGTCCTGACCCCCTCCACAAATCTTTATGGATTTGCATGGCAGGTTCTTAGCCATGACTCAGTGGGGGGGTTTTTTTGCTATTTCCTATGTTTTTGTTCTCCTTGCAGCTTCCTTAGAGTTCTTGGTGACACAACACTGGATACCACTTCCCAGGATTTATGACAGAAGGAACTTGTCGGAAGAAATTTAACACCATCTTTTCCCATGGATTACAGGCCCCTCCTTTTGGTCCTGCAAGATGAAAAACCTGAATAGACCTATGTCAGTCCAGCTCTTTCCAGGAATTTTTCTTCTTGATCCTTGCCATTAATAACAGTAGCATAGAGATCTAGCCTGCCAAAATTCTCTGGTTTTGAGCGGTACCTACTTCCAGCAAATCCGTTAACAAAAAAGATGATCTTCAGAGGAATCCACAGCTGTAATCCATTTTTGCCCCCATTTAACTGTCAGCTTTTCCTACAGCTCCTTCACAGGTGCGGGATGGAGGTGAGTCAGAGACTCCCGTGGGGATAGCACTACTCTGTCCCGTACCTGGGCAAACCCCCCCCAAACCCACACAGGGCACAGCAGGATACTCTCCCCAGGCACAGCATTTTGCTTCTCTTTCCCCCACAACTCAGTCACTCATTTCCTAGTTAGCTGGATGCTTGCGCAGCTATTCCTGCCATCCTGACAACAATTTGCAGTTACTTTGTGCAGAGCTGGGTATGGCAAAGGACCCAGGGGGAATGCAAGCACTGCTTGCTGCAATAGGATGCCTCAGGGGAAGAGAAGGAAAAAGGGTGTGAGGAAAAGGCAACTTTTGATGAAGAAAACATCTTTCTTGTTACAAGAGCCTGCTAAATTATTTTCTGTCTATTACTGGGAAGTCAGACCCAAAAAGTAGATACACTTACAGCTGTAAAATGACACAGCTCCACTAAGTTCAACTGAATTATACAGTTTAAGAGTCTTAACTTTAAACCTATTTTAAGACTAGACTATTTTAGAGGCAGTGGAGGCTTTCTGATCATCCCTCATCTAATCTGATTTCCCACATAACACAGCTTTTGAAAGCCCTTGGCCATAAGTCCTGCATTAAACACATATCTCAATTTAGAAAAAAATAGCGGGTTCTGAATTACAGACTCAAGAACAAAGAATCTACCACTCTCTTCTCACTTCCAGCCCACACTTATTTATCTTCACTTTCTCAGCATTGCCTCTTTCCATGCTTTTATCTGCTTGACTAAAGAGCTTCTTGCTATCAAAAACACTTAGCTCATGTAGGTACCTAAGGCAAAAATCCAGATTTTATATTTGAAACTTAGGCCTCAGTAAGGCGGTATAGATCTATTCATGCATTTCAAATTAGACCATCATGGACTCACAGCAAACAGTCTTGGGAACAAGAAATCTCTCCCCTCACAGCTGAGGGCTCTCCAGCAAGGTTATATTATTCTTGCTTTACCTCTGATGGCAGCTGAGGGCACAATGTCCCTATTTTGATGAGATGGCAGGTGAGATGTACTTTTGTTGAGAATATCCTACAGTCTTGTGGGTGCGGTGTTGCTTCGAAAACCCAAATGAAGTATTCAAACTTCCCTAGCTCAGGGCCCTGCTTCCTGGACGGCTGCGTTAGCCGTTGGGCTCTCCGGTCACGTCTGGCTGCCAGCACTGCCTGCTCGTCCCCGTGGCTGTGCTACTGCCCAGCAGCTTCTCACGGTTTATATTGTCACGATTTACAGCAATCATTTACACTTCTTCACATTTTTGCCTACTGCCTGATGTGAGAAAGATGCTCAGCTTTTCTCACGCTGGTATTTATGATGGATGGCTTTATGGAGTGGATCTGAAGATAACTGGCCATGAATGCAGTATTGCTTGCTCTGAGCCAAAGAAGAGTCCTGTCTTTAACTGGCATAGAATTAATGCTCAGTTATTAAATTAGGACCATGGCGATGTCAGTAA
The DNA here is from genome assembly GCF_000690835.1 of Fulmarus glacialis. Lineage (NCBI taxonomy): Eukaryota > Metazoa > Chordata > Aves > Procellariiformes > Procellariidae > Fulmarus > Fulmarus glacialis. The sequence goes on along the minus strand of NW_009185683.1, from coordinate 26,387 downwards.
AAAATAAATCAAATATTAGCAGTCAGACAAAACCACAAAAGTTTCATTTAAATTATAGCAAATCATTTTTCTTAACTACACAGAAGAAGATTAGAGACTCTTAATTACACACCTTGGCAGGAGCCATTTCATCTTTACTCACCTTTTATTATTGAGTTCCACTGACATGACACAAACTACATTTTTCTCTGGAGGACAAAAACTGTGATATATGGAATCTCAAACCACGAAAGCTCAGAAAACAGTCAATATTCATCTTTTTCTTTTTGTCACAGTAAGACTTTAAGGTCTGTGCTATACCTGAACTACTTAATATCACTGAAATTAACACCACTAGGTATTGACTTCTAATGCTTTCAAAACAACAAGGGAAAAAGAGGAAAGCACTGAAGGGGTAGTTCATAAGAGATATTAAAAGAATTCAATGCGGCTCATATGGTTAAAATATACTAAACCAGGCTAACTAGAAAAATTACAAATACTTTGAAAGAACAAAACTGGTGCTTTGAAAAACAGAAAATGATGAAATTAAGAGCCATAAAAAAAAAAAACAAAAAACTTTTTTTCCAACAGTGAGATACGTTCAATTGAACTGGCTGCGAGTAACGAAAACACCTATCACCCAGATGAGGAAGAAACAAAACCAACAGAGGCCATGGCAACCCTCTCTCAGTCTACTTAGTGTGACCTTGCGCAGCGTACACAAAGTCAGAAGACGTGCCCGGACCCTCTACACCCCAACACTGCAGCTCCACCCAACCTTGCTGATGAAGGGGCTTCACCTTAACATGGAAGCCAAGACTGGACAAAACCAATATAGGATGCACATCAAGAAATAGCCCTATTCCAATATTGTGGTAGATTATCAGCTCCAATGTCTCTATTGGCTAAGAATATCGTCAGCTTTTTAATTTAAAAAAGTAATTTTTTTCTAATCTCACTCCTTTATCAGTTCAATAGCTGAATCCTGGGAAGATACCACTATCATTTGATCAATTAATAGCAGATATACAGGCCTAATTTGTTGGACTGAAACAACATCATTTCATAACAAAGGCAAAACCAGGTTTTGCATCAGTATTTAGTTTGACACTGTGTCGAAGTAAAAAACAGGGATCAAGTGTGTAACAGTTAGTGAATGAGCTTCCAGCAAAAAAAAATGATGATTGCCTTGCCCTTTGCATGCCTTTCAATAGCATCCAGTATGATCTTCTCCATAATTTTTCCAGGTACTGAGGTTAGACTGTAGTTTCCTCGGACTTCCCTCATGCCCTTCTTGTAACCCGGTTTGGATAAAGTAGAATAAAGTTTCTCTCTTTTCATTGTGCCTCCTGTTTTTGTATATCAGAGTTTTCTTAATGTCATATGCACTTAACTGTTGTGACCTTTGCCAGAAATTCTGCAGTTATCTGGTATTCTATTTCACACCCTATCTATTGCAGCCATAGGAATTAGTGAGAATCTCAGCTTTAAAACAAAAAGCTATTAAATACTTTAGAATTATGGCTGAGGAAAAGACTTGAATGTAATCTCCATAGTCTTAATAACCAGAAAACAAATTAAAAAAATTAATGTAAGTTATAAAAAGAAGAAAATAATTATAATTTTAAAGCTAATCACAATGCTTTATGCCAACATTTCATTCTTATTTTGCAGAAACATTTATGACTGGGTAGACTGCGTATATTAATTTCAAATGAGTAATGTTTTCTAAAATTGCAACAAAATTAAGTTCAGGAATTGCACATCTAAATAGAATTTGCCTCCAACAAATATTTAGGGCCTCAAGCTGGTACCTAGCAAAATAACTCCACAGGAGTCAATCACAGTGAGAAATGTAATTTGTTCCCCCAACATTTCATGCATATACAGGAACAAAGCTAAGGTTCTCACTGAGCAGTACTGAAAGATGACATAAAAATCCACTGCAGATTGCATTACAGGAACAAATAATTATTCAAAAATTAACCATGGAAGTAAGTGACTCTGAGACAAGCCGGATCTGAGGCATGAGCCTTTTCTACACAACAATTAGTTGTAGTGAGTAGAGTGCAAGAAATTAAATTTCAAGTCATAAACTAGGACAGGCATCCATTTAGAGGACTACCATCTGAGACATTATCTTTTTTTTTCATTTTATTTAAAGATCTGTACATTTCTTCCTGGCAGCACAGCACAGAGTATGACTCTAGGTGAAGGACACAGCAAATCACTGTTTTGTTCCAGTGAGTCTCAACTAAGAGCATTACATTTTCGTATTAGTTTTTGCTGTTTTACACTGCTCACTGATGTAGTAATTGGAAATGGGATGCAGCTTGCCGATGGGCTGTAGGTTGTGAAAAACTGCGAATCCCAGAGATTCAGCCTACACTGGGTAAATGTTTTGACTACTAACTTATGTATATTTGCCCTCTTAAAGCTCCTGAAGGTCATTATCCTACATCTTGATTAGAGTCCTAGAAGCATCACAGTTGCATGACATAATGTATATCCTGCACTGTATTCTGGTTATCAAGGACCAGGGGCAATGAAAAGAAGCCACAGGTAAGCTTAGGCAGACTGAGCTTGGAGGAATGCAATAGCACCTGCTTCAACAAGAAGAATTGATTTGATTAATGGATCAAAACTAAATGCAAGCTGTCACAAAAGGCCAGGATGATTTTATCGCACCCAGCCTCCATGCAGGTTGATTTTACCCACTCACAGTCATTCTCCCATAGCTTTCATCCCCTCACACTCTCACAGCCACAAGCACAAAGGTCTGTGTTCAAGAGGTCTGTCCAGGATCTCTTTTGTGCAACAGGAAGAACAAGGGACTCCGGCTATCAATTTGTGAAACCTCTTGCTTACGGGTACCTCCCTGGCAACAAATTGGGTTTTGGATAGAGCTTTCACACACTTTAGGAGCCCACTGTCGTTATGAAGTGGTCCACTGCTTACAAATCCTGCCCACATGAACCTTGGTATGTCTCAGGCGAAGCTGCTGCTCCCTGTTTGCATTTCCTCATGTGGAAAGTACATCTGCCTGCAACGTACTCCCCTGCATGAGCACCGTCTTTCGCGGTGAGCTACCAGGGAAAGAAATGGCAGGTCTGATGTGCTGTACCCTTGATGCCATGCTCCTCTCGGTGGGGTGCAGGGTCCTCCGCCGACGAGCTGTTGTCCTCTGCTTTTATCAGCTGGGAACAGTTTTCTTCGTTACCTGCACAGGCCGTTCTTCTAACTCTTCTTCTACAGTTTCTTCTGGCGTTTACCCCCGTTTCCCTTCGCACATCAGCTGTACCAACCTCAGTAACTCCATGGCAAGTCCCTACACTTCGTGATGCCACTGCAGCCCGCGGCCAGGCCAAACCCAGCTGCTGAGACCGAGCCGGGGCGAGACCCAGCTGCAAGGCTGGTGCAAGGCAGGGAACCAGAGTCCGCCTGGTCGTGCTGCTGCTGAGACACAAGGCCTGATGGAGCCAGCTGAGCACCCCAGGCGAGCAGCAGACCATCTGCCAGCCATGTACAAAACGTGGGGGGGGGCAATCAAAGGGATAGTAAGTGCTGGGGTTCCCACGTACCATCTACAAACCCTGTGCTAACCCCAGAGGAACCTGCCAGCAGCAGAGGTTAACCAACAGCAACTCTGGCCACCACTGCTCAAAGGTGTTGCTGAAGGAAGAGAAAATGGTGATGCTCCATATATTTATGAGACTCCATACATATATACGTGTGTATGTAATACCTATTACTATGAGGCAGCTTTAACATAATATCCTAGTTAAGGAGATCGCACACCTGGAAGCGGAAGAGGAGCATGAACTGGCAGCTGGCGGGCTAGGACTCACCGAAAGCCATCCCTTGCACCCCTCCTGTTGAAGCCAGGCCACCGTGTAGGGGTGAAGAGTGATCCGGGAGAGACAGCAAGCACAGAAGAGCACAGTGCGGTAAGGACATCTGCAGGGAAGGAAGAAGTGTGCTCTGGTCTCCTAGAAATGCTGTGTTGGTAAATACCTAACGCCAGCAGCAAGTAGGTTTCTCAGCAATGATGTTATGTGTCGTATGTAACACAGCTGCGTTCCCTTCCCTCTAGTCCTCTAGGTTTCAGCTGATATATCTGCTGCTCCATTAGCTGGAGAATATGCTAAAATGCTCTGTGGCACTCTGAGATGGAGATAAGCAAGATGTAAAAGGAGGAAAAGGGTTTTGTGACTAAATGCACCCCAAGTTGGGAATACTGGGGAATCCTGAGGTATTCTTCTGCTTTTTTCTGGCTGACGTCTTTCATTGTGCTTGCCCAAGGACTTAGAGGCAAACACAGAAAAACAGCAGTACGAAACAAACCTCTTCAAATGAAGGCTCTTACTACCTCAGTTTTAAGGTTTCAAGTTTAATTCCAAGTTGTGCTACCGAATGGTATTACATAAATATGTTATTGAGTTATACAAAACTAGTTTGATCAGTGACTCAGTGCTGTTTTCAAGAGAAACAACCTTCCTGAATTTAAATGAGAGCATTTCTATTAGTTCTCTACAGAAATGAAGCACTTCACACACGAAAATGAAACATAAACAATTTAAGCAACTTCAAAGATATGACCTTTCCAACATATTTGCACTTCTATATCTCCTTAGACGCCTTTCTGAAAACATATCCTAGTATCATCCCTCAGGGACTGTGCATGAAACAATTTGAAAGTCTAGTATTCACAAGAGAGGTTTGGAAGCAGCAAGAGGAAAAAGCAACAAGCTCTCTTTCTAATGGTAGCTTAATCTTCAGGCAAAATTTTGTCAGCTCTGGGCCAAAGTACCTTACCTAACACCTGCCACAGCATCGGAGACTTTAGGAGAGTGCACATGGAGCAATCTGTTCTATCATCAGTTTTGATTCTATTTTTTATGTACTGGTTAATGTTAATACTAATAAGGAAAACTACTGGGCTCTGCTTACCTTAAAGTCAAAGCATGTCTTCCACAAAAATACAGTAATTTTCACCACAGCAGTTGCTGCCATCAGGGGCTTCCTTGCAGGTGAGGAGGTAAGAATATTATAATGATAAAAGCAGAAACTTTCAAAAGCTGACTCACTGGGCAGAAGGGGGGGAGCATTTCTATGATTTGTTGACCTGATCATTGACCTCCTCAGAGCATATGCACTTTCGCAAAAAATCAGAAGCTATTGAGGCACAGCATCATGGAGGAAGAATGAACAGAACTTGTTAATTGTTTTAGAAAAAAAAAAGTATTCTGTTTTGCTTTCTAGCTCCAAGTCTTACAACACACTCTTCCCTCCTATGGTCAAGACGGGAAAAACCTATCCCATATACAGTCTCCAGTGAGGTTCTGCAGGTTACATCTCCTCTTCTTGCGTGATTCCAGAATTGCCACAAGTGGCAATGAGAATGCCGATCAGCCTGCAAAATCTGGGATAGGCAGCCCAGAATGAAACAAACTCAGTTAAGCTAATTAAGTAAGTTAACAACTCCCACAGCCACTGGGGCTAGTGGGAAAGTAGCATCAAATGAGAAAATCTGAAAGAGAAAGAAGTAAGAGACCGTGAATATGGAATTTCACAAAATTATTTTTATCAAGGTTTTTGTTTTGGTTTGGTTTTTTCTCTCATTTTTTGAGAGGAGAAGCACAAATGAATATTCAGAAGGGATGCAACCAGGTCTGGAGAGTGGCAGACACATGTGGCTGCTGTTCCTTCCTCGCTAGCCCCCAGAATATTATCCACTTTTTCCTTTTCCCTCCCAAACAAAAAGAAAGATACGTATTTTAGGGCCAAAATCCAGCTGCCAACAGATTTTGGTAGAAGACCCCAAACACTTCCAGAGTGAAAAAGAAAGCCCGCTAAACCTAGAAGACTTTACAGAGTTAAGATGAATAGACTCAAAGTGAGCACTGGCCTTGGTGGACAACCAGCCAGTACTAGCCTGACTTGCTTGAACTTTACAGCTCAGTATCTACACTTCAGCGAATAAACAAATCACAATAAATCATTTTATGATACAGCAAAATCACAATGTGAATATAACAACTCCTGATAAGTTCAATGCTAATATAAATGATACGAACTGCAGAGGAATGCATGGATGCCTCAATAACCGGCAGAAGCAGCTGAGAATGGAACGTGCTTCCAAAACACCATTGGCTGTATTTGGATATGCCTTTTAAATATCTGTGTTACAAAATAGAATAAACAATCAAAGCAATCAAATATTCTTGCATTTGGTGACTCCTATTCTAGTAGAACGCTCCCACTTGTTAGTGATCAGATCACCATTTCCTTTTGATTTTTAAGGCATTAAAAGCATTTCTCCTGATTTGAAATTTAGAAAATATTTTCCACAATCATTTGTTACACATTAGCAGTTACAATCAGTTTTTAAATGCTGGCAGTCTAGGCTTTCAAAATACTTCAAATATCAACAATTCACTTTGAATAGAAGTAAATTGCTGTTTATATAATGCTTGTAATTATTTGTTTTCTTTTGCTTAGATGACTTGTAGTTGTGAGTCCATTAGAGCAGACAATCATTCCTTTCCCTAAAGAATTCTCTTCCTGCTTAACTCTAATGGGAGTCACAGTTTAACTCTGCGCTTGAAAGAAATCACTGCGAAATCACTGTTGCATCCAGCCTGCTGGGACAAATCTGACAGCAAACATTAGTGGTCCTGTTCAGTAAATCTTTCCTGCTCTTCTCTCAGCAGTCATTTTTCTGTTTCATCCTTTGTACGACATACCCTTCCTTTGATGTTATTGTCAAGACAGACAGTATGTGTTACTCCTAATAGTAAAGAATTATCCTTTTGTTACTCCTAATAGTAAAGAATTATCCTTTTTTTTTTTCTCTCCCCCCTTGCTGAATTTTTAAAGATGTATATGTTGTGCTTTAAGGGTGATCTTAACTCTTAGTTGTATCTTGTGACTTAATGTGCATCACTGAGTAGTACTATGCTTTTCTGCTATCTTATTAATATGCCTATCCATCAACCAACCAACCAACAACTACTCCTAGTGGCATAAATATAGCAAAGAATTCCCTTTTGCATCTCAGTGATACCAGCACAGTATAAAAAAAAACCCGAATATTAATTTCAGTCTCACATTCCATATGTTATGCAGGATCCCTTTGCATTCTGGAAAGCAGGCTAGCACTTGCAAATTCAGCCTCCTAAATTGGCTGCCTCCGTATCAGTGTATTTATCCAGCCGCTTTAGGGAGTCAGAGTAAGAAATAATGTCAGCACTAGATGGAGCTCCTGTACAGCAACATCTCAGGAGAAGTCTTCGGGGCTTCTGTGCATGTGGAAAGCAGGGATGGATGTACAGTGCTGGAGTAGCAGGAGGATGCTCTCAGGGTGGTCAGGTTCACTGCAGCATCCCCATGTCCACGCCCACGCTGTCCTGCAGGACCCCCATCTCCCGCCAGGACTGCTCCTTAGCTTTCCAAACGGGGGGAGATCCCCGGGACCTTCCTTCATGCTGAGCATCTGCACACATGTAACACGTAGCATATAGTCTCAGGGTTTTTCTACGTATGTGATATAGCACCAAGTAAGCTAAGAGGTGAGATTACAATGTATTATCATCTGCCAGCCAGGGAGCTGAACTGCCACCAGAGCACACATAGCTAACTTCCCTCCTATGAGCCTCTGCTTTTTCACTGACTGCAACTGCTCATTTTTAATAATAAAGGTATATTTCTAGAGATTGTAAAATGATTCTATAATCTGCTTTTTTTGGCAGTTATCATTCCTAGAGATGAAACACACTACAAATATTTAGTCTTCTGAGTCAAGTTTCTGTCATAAGGTCTAGAGGTCAAATTGTTTTTTATAATAACTAGCTATTAACGGGTTAATAACTAGGCATATCTGATAATACGAATGCAGTGTCAAAATATGTAGACCAGTCTTTACACTGCTCTTGGGCCAAGAGTTTCTTGTGCAGTTTTACAACCCAGCAACCTCACATGCTATGGAGGTGGGATGAAAGACTGGAGAAGGCTGCTCCTATCTCTATCCAAGATGACTTTGCTGGCTAAAGAATATGCAGTGAGGAGAAGTGTATTCTCCATTCCTTAACCCCTCAGAAGGGCCTCAGAAGAGGAGAACTTTTGCTACATCCATTGACAAATGGTTTGTAACTGATACAGACAGAAATCCTTTGCAGTACATTTCATCCAGCCGACAAGTCTAATCGGCAACACTGGAAATCGCGCTAGAGAATATAGTAGTGGCTGTATAAGGAGGTCTAACATATTGGGACAAGCCAGCATGGCTACCACGGGGGGAAGCCATCCCTCACTAATTCATTAGAGGTCCTTGGCAGGGCTATGCAGACAGGGGTGATACATTCGATAAAGCCTACTTGGATTTCCAAACAGCTTTGACTCGCCCAAAGGCTCGTGAGGATAGTAAGCTGCCTTGCAATAACAGAGATCTTCACGTGGATAAATAATTGATTAGAGGCAGGAAATAAAGAACAGGAGAAAATAATTAGTTTTCTCAGTGGAAACTGTGGCCAGCAAAGTCCCCTATGCATCTGTTCTAGGCCCTGGGTTATTCATCACATTAATAAATGATCTGGAAAAGATGGTAAAGAGTGAAGTCTGCTGATTATACTACGCTGAATAACTCAAAATCAACAAAAGCTGACTGCGGAGTACTGCAGAACAACCGCATGAAACTGAGTCACTGAGCAGATGAAATGCAATACTGATGTAAACTGTCATATGTGGAGAAAAACGGTCCTAGCTTTAAATATACAGCGATTGTTTCTGACTGACTTACTGCTCTGCAAAGAGAGTTATGATAGATAGCTTTATGCAAACCACTAAGCAGCAATGCTCAGCAGCATTTAGAAAAGCAAGTATCAGGGCTTATTAAAAAAGGAAAACAGAGAAAAGAAGAGAAAAGGTTAAAAGGTGGATGGGGAAAGATTATTTAGTGTTTCTCATAATACAAGAACTGTGTTTTCAAATGAAATCATCAGGTTGCAGACTCAGAATTAACAAACAGGAGAAGGTACTTTTCTTTGCATGGTACATAGTTAATAAGTGGAATTCCTTGACATACTATATCGTGCATACCAAAATTTTGCAGGGTTCCCGAGAGCAAGCAGCCTGGGAGATAAATCCAGGAAGACCTATTAGACTCAAAAGTACTATGTCAGGGATGAAGTCCCTACACCACAAATCACAGGCTGCTGGGACTACATACTGGAAAAATATCATGGATATTGAAAGTTATCCTAACTTTAAGGTTAGTATTCTAGAAGCATAGCTGGGTAACGTATTTTTGAATGGCAAACACTTAGTATGTATATACACAACACTTTGCAAGGCGCAACTATCATTCAGTTATTGAAATGATAAGAAGAAACAATTACAGCACAGTAAGAGGCCATTACCTGCTTGTATCTACTATTAATATTTCTTTCCCAAAGGTCCAAGTGCCCCCAAACCCAGAAAATATATTAATACTTGTAAAACTCCTACTCATTCTCATCCTCAAATTCCTTGTTAAACACCCCTTGATGCACTGACCGATACAGAAAAACCGTTATATGGGGCAAACCAGATGGTGGTGTGCCTACTGCTCTTACCAAAAATAATACTAAGCTATCGCTTTGTCTTGCCTCATAACCTGCTTTCGACCCATTCGAAAAAGCCCATTTAAATCCTGACTGGCATATTTATCTGGCAGCCTTTCATCCTACTGCTCTGATGCAGTCTTTGCCTCTCACAAGGATATTAAATAGAAATACACTTTCGGTTTTAAGAAGTACACACAGTAAAGCAATCCTTGAGATCCTCACGCAGCCACTGCTGGACCTCGGCCCTCTTGCGCTGCCACACGCTTTTTCTCTGAAAACTGAGCAGACAAAAAACAGAGAAAAATCTGGCAGTTTGGATAAATTAAGGCAAACTGCTGGGATTTGTTACAAAGACTTGCATGGAGAAGAGCTGCTTTGTGCGCCATGGCCAGTCTACAGAACACATACATAACACACCCCCACATACCATGTAGATACACCACCCTTTCATTAAGAGGCAGAATTTGTAGCTCCTCATCCCTACAATACTACTTCCTACCCTAGAACTGTTTCCAATTAACTCCTGCTCACACCGAGGCAGACGGCTCAGCCGCGGGGATGGCCATCAGCCTCCCGCGCGGTGCTCGCGGAGGGGAAGGCAGCGCTCCCGACCACCACGCGAAATCCCCGCTCCAGGATGCTCTGCCTTGTGCTGCCTGCTGCACAGTGCACTAGCAGCTTGCATAATTTCATTCGGGTGATTAAATGTGTCAGTGTAAAGAAGTCCCCCGGTAACTTCATAAACAGTCTGAACGCAGAACAGAAATTACCCACAAACCGTAAATTTGGCAAACAATTATGCTTCAGTGTGCACAGGCATGTAAGAGTTAAGTCTAATGCAGACCCAACCGTATTCAACTGTTGTGTGTTCTAAAATTTTGATACAGACAAGTTAAAGGGGATTATCTATGTTTTTGTAAAATTTATACCATTTCTTAGGTCAAAGCAAATCTTGCCAGATGTTACTGTGCTATTTCAGTACTATCTCAGAGTTCTGTCCTAGACTCAGACAACGCTTAGATATCAAGCAATAAAATGCCGCGTATGTGAATTAACTAATGATTTTGAATCTTAGAAATTGTTAGAGCCCTAACCTAAGCAAAGTTTCACATTGCTGTTTTTAAAGATGATCAAACTATTCCTTATGAAAAATTTTCCACAATCAACTCTGCTTTTTTCTACCCTTTTTTTCTGATAGTTATTTGGTCCTGAACAAATTTCTATTGTTATAAATCTCTACAAAAATAATTCACATAAAACAGTTTCCATCTATTGGCTCATCTGAGGCCTGTTCACTTTGATCCCTTCTTCCCGTAGTTATCTACTATTTCTGCTCTGGATTGCATTAGTGAAACCAATAGAAACAATAGAACAATAGAAAAAGAAAAGAAACAGAATAGAAAATACAATTGAAAAACAACACCAGAAAATTAGCACATAGCGAACATCTGCCTCTAATAAAATGCTGCGAAATATATGTAAAGATTTACAGCTTACCCCAGTGAGTCACTAGCCTTCTGCATTGTGGCTGCTATGCTTTCATAAGGAACAGTAAAAGCTTGCATCTGGCCATGGAATGAGACTGTACTTCCGATGTACTGGCATCTGTCTGTGAAATGGGTTTAAGAAACCACAAGCAGGAGAAGTAAAGGAATTTTGCCACATTTTGGGAAGAGTTGTTGGCTGAAATTGCCCACAGCAATTGAGCCTGATGCTGATAGCTGGCATGAGAAACCTTCAGCCAAAGGACATGAAGTCTGGCACTCTTATAACACAGCAGTTTTAAAGATGGTGCCCAGGTAACCTTGATTAGAGGCATTACCATCTGGACCACCGAGAGGTGAGAGGGGAGTCGGGCACCCCCCGGGAACCTGAGGCTTCCCCCTTGTTCAGGGCGAACGCTCGCTCATCCGCCCTGGGCCAGCACGGCACGGGGAGAGAGGGGGGTAACCAGGTCCCAAACCACTCAGGAGTCAAAGCACAGGGACGCTTCACAGAAGAGGAACGGTGGGACATCAGGGGGAGGAAGCGGCTACCTGGAATGGTGCTCCCTTCCATCTGCTGTCGGCAGGTATCAAATGTTCATCCTGCCTCTGTCAGCTGTGGGAAAACTTACAGCAGCCAGAGGTCATTTTGACTTAGTAGTAAAAAAACCCAAACAAACCACAACAAAACCAAACCCACAAACCTTCCAGTAATAGGAGGCATGTGGATTATTTAAGTAGTGAATCACGTTAGCTGTGAAATCAACAGAAACAATCAGTGGTCTGTGAATCAATAGAGGCTATATTTATTAACTTATTAGACATTTACTGAATATCCCATTTCAGAAACAGTTTCTCAGTTAGTGTTGATACCTAAAAAACACAAATCTAAATGGGGTAGCTCCAGCTTTCGAAGAAACTTATTTTTCCATGTCAGCACACTCTTTTAACAAACTACTGCGAATTATTCTCTCATCTTAATAAACATTCCTAATCAGAAAAGTGGCAGACACAGTAACAGAGAAAAAAAAACACAAAAAATTGGTGATTACTTTAAGTGTGAAGTGTTGACCACGGCTGAGAAAAAGGGGAAGAAATTAAATTGGTAGTTATTACCTATTATCGTGTCATTATTTGGAACTATGCCAATGGTCCTGTATCCCTTTTATCACTGAAAAGCCTGTAACTATTCATTTGCTTACTAGACTGGAAGATGTAGCATTCTGCTTAAATGCTTCCTAAAAAGAAATGGACATAGAAAATGAATGTCATCAGTTAAGAAAAAGCCACTAGATACATAACTTCGATTTAAATAGCCAGAGATAATATCCTTTCTCTGGTATACTTCAGGGACTACAAGGGAAGCTTAAAAGTTTTCCAAAAAATTACTGAATTCTGTTCAGGTGTGTCAGCACACAGATGATGTGTGTTACTAGAGATTATTAAACTAGAGTTACTAGAGATTATTAAACACATAGTTAAATAGAACATGATTTAATAGCCTTTCACAAGCAAAGTCCATTGCTCTCCAATATACTTTTTTGGATTGAATATTGCTTATTTACCGGGCTCTAGTTTATTTCATTTTACCCACTGAGGGACCAGAAAGCCAGCTACATTTTCATAACATATTTCTTCACATGTGAGTAGCTACCGGCACAGCTGGTTTCTGCTTTTTCCTAAAGTAATAGAAAACCGACATCAGGCACAGTGTTGCCTGGGTTAATGCCGTGACCCAGGATTAGGGAAAAGGGCCTGCAAACGCAAATGATTAAACTTAAGTCTGACAGAAATGCTGTTCCATCATCTCGAACACAGCTTACAGCCATGACCTTCTAGACTCAATTCACCGTCAGAATAATTTTGCATGAAATCCGATGTGGTCTTTGCCTTTAAGCTCCTATTCCAGGTCTCTATGTAAAGTGATGTTTGTGTACTTCCTTGCATAAAGTCCTTAGTGTTCTGCAACTTGTGGCCATAACATAGAGAGATGTCCCAGAACCAAAAGTATGCAACTAAACTGCAAGCATGGCTGCTCAATAAGGAAGCATCAAACATTGGCAGAAATTTGTAGTCACTTGCACATGCACAGAAACAGACTTTGGGCATGGGCAGAACACTTTTTTACATGGACAGCTGACAACTACGCACAAAAAATGCCAAAGAAATTATCGATCTCCTTACAGAATTCTTCTGTCCTTCTGTCCCTCTTTCCAGGGACACGTACACAAGCTGCTGTCCACCCTTCACTGTTGGTATCTCTGCACGTGTTTTGCTGTTTTCTTTTGGTCAAGCATTAGGAAAATAGACTCTAGGTTATCATACAACAAAGCACAGCAGAAAACGTTAAGGATGGCAGCCAAGGGAAAATATGGTGACCCAACCTACACGTGGCTGCTGGTGCATGCTGAGGGCACCTGGGGATCAGCGACCTGCTCAGAGCACGCTCCAGCTCCTGTTTGAGCCATATGCTTGACTTTCCACTGTGCTGAAAGCTGGGAGGGGCGAGGAGGAGGGAAGTGGAGGGGTTCTGGACCCCACAGTCCCGCTGCAGTATGGCGTGGAGACAGGGCTGAGCTGGGGCTGCCCAGACCAGGGCAGGGAGAAGCAACCACGCCTGGCAATACAGACACCGACTGCACACCACAGGATCCGACGTAACGCTGTTAGCATCAACACCCATGGTCTGCAACGACTTAAAAACAGGGGCAAATGGAATGACACCTTAGGCCATAACAAAGGCAAAACCTTTCTTAACCTAAATCGGTGTTAAACCACCTACCAGAGTGAGGTCTCTGATTTCAGGAATAATGTTCAAAGCAACACATCAGGTATTCCGTCTCCACTTTCTCTGCATGATATAGAATCATTCTTTATCAGGTTTTCCAAAATTTTTGCCCAAGCTGACTCCCTGCTTCAAGCACTTAAATTGCACACAAAAGCCCAATACTTGCACTCTACAAATTATCTGTAGGGAGAGCAGACAGTTTTTTCTACATGATGAATGTGGGTTCTCAAGCTCTGAGAGAGGACTTGGGCACCTCTTCATGGAAACACAACAGTTGTCTTCCAAATACTTGCTCTTGAACAACTATGCCAAGTGATTTCAACACTGTACAGTGCTTAATGCCTATAGGAACTAGAAATAAACTAAGAAATAAACCCAACATCCAGGAAGAGGACACTGAAGTGGGGAGGGAATTATAAGCAAAAGTAAGAAAATGACAGAAAGACAAAAGGAGCAATAAGCACCCTCTTTGTGAGGGTCATCTCATGACTCCAGAGAGGTACAGAGCAAATATCTGTCCCTGACCTTGGGGTCCTTTCCTAGCCAGGGGACATAAAGGGGCACTTGTAGGGCACAGCTCACATCACCCTGAAGAGAACATCTCAAATATGTCAGACAATTTGCACGCTGGCAGCACAAATTTGTTTTTCTATTGATTATAAAAGAAGCCTGGGGGATTGGAAAATGTCTGGTTTTAGCCAGATGATTCCCATCTGTCCCTAAGGGGTTCAACATTTCATTTTCCCATGTAAATATGGCCCTCAGAAGTGTATTTAATAATATACCACTACCTCATTGATTAATTATTTAAATAAAAAAAATAGCAGGCTAACTTCAGGTTCCCTAGAGAAGGGATGCAAAAGAGGAATTCAGATTATATATCTCCTGAATAAGTACTTTTGTGTTTCCATTTACTACACAATCTAACGCATATCAGCTGCTTGAAATTAAGGAGAAAAATTCAGGACAAACCATCAGTTGTAATGCTGTATTAAAATAAGCAAAGCCCTCTAGGCAATGACAACATTTCTCCTTTTTTAGATAAAGGAACTGTAAGCACCTTTGACCTATTCCCGTTAGTCAGACCCCTTTTTTCCCCCCTCTCTTTGAACCAACAGAGTATTTCTGATACGAATAACTACCTAGGAAAGCTTGCATGAGTCATGTTGTGCGCATTTCAAACAGAGAACATTTTGGGGGCCTGATGCAGAACGTTTTCTTAAACACTACTGATTAGTTGTGCTTACTATCAGCCTTATTTATATAAATATAACTTTTAATTCCATTCCAAGCCCACTGGAAAAGGAGCTACCCACCTTCAGTGGGCAGGTGGGGAGCTGCTAAGAGTGGTTTTTCACTGGGTGGTGAGTACTTGCTGTATCAGGGCTCAGAAACCTTCAGGCTTGAGCTCTTCCAGGATCAAGCCAATGGAGATTATGTATTTACTCCTGGAAATAAATGTATCTTCTCACATTCATTTCACCTGAGGTCTCAACTGCATCTCGTAAGCAGAGCGTTTCCAGTATGTTAGAAGTCTGTACTCTAAATTCAAGTACCTTAATTTAGTGCAGTGAGTCTAAGCCACAGCTTGTAAAATCAAGGTAAAAGATTAAGAAGAAAATTATTTGTTTAAGGTCACAAGGCAGATGAACTTTAAAACAAAATCATGAGCAGCTCTGTTTCTCATTCAGCGTGTTCTCTGGCAGTTTGCAAGGGAATAGATCAATAACTGCTTTAATGTGACTGAAAAGATTAGCTACCCATATAGTTGAGTACTATGGGGTTTCTAAAAAGAATAGTTTTAAAGTCCTTGTTTAGACAGAACCGTGGTTTATCAATGGACATAAAGACACATATACATGCCTTACTTTAGTTCGAACAGGTTTAAGAACGTAGCCCTCTCCTGTGTCCAGGACAGACAGGACGCTGTGCAGGAAGACACGGCCTTGAATTGCACAGCTTTCACACGGCATAGGCATCTCTGTGTCCTCTCATATAGTGATGTTCACTTACACAACACTAATCTGAATCCATTTTTTAAAATGAAATACTGGAATCAACTTCTCAGACAAACTGCCAGGTATTTTAACAACCGTGAAGGTTGAGGAAGAGAAAACAACCAGCAGACACTTGAAAACATGAGCTAAGAGTTCAACAGTCACAAAAATATCCTTGCTAGTGATGTGCCTTGAAACTTTTCCAGCGTTAGAATCTAGTGTTGGATTTCCTGAGCCAGAGAAAGCTTCATCTTTCCCACATGTATTAATCTATTTAATATTTAATCCTTATATGAAGGATTCTGAAAATGAACTCCAGAAGACATCTGAGCCCAAATTCTGCCTGTCCTACATGTTTGGGAAGTCTACATTAGTGCAAGTATCTTGGGAAAAGATGAAATGTTTCTGAAAGTTTTAATCTGTCAGGGGATTTGAAGTGTTTAATAAGGCACTGGAGAGATTACGTGCGAGATGGCCAAAGCTGCGTGACAAACTTCATCTTAGGATGGCATATTACTTTGTGTATATATGGTCTCTATGGGAGTGTGTTACTAAATAATGTATTTTTCCTAAATTAAAATCTAATGCTTAATCATTTCATGATATATTTAACAGTTCTTATTTCAGCTTGCTTGCAAAGTTTACTCAGAGTTCAGCTAGGAAAATGTGTCCTGTCCCTGTGTCCCTTTCCATGTTTGCTTAAATGTATAACCATGAGCCTGTCAAACCGTGGCTAAGCGGTGGGTAATGGGAGCAAATTTAGCAAATCCATCCGTTTCCCCAATCCAGCGACATGTGCATTTTCCACTGCAGTGACCTACTTGACAAAACTGCAAATAGGCACAAGCACCAGGGTAAAATCATTTACACTGGGAAGAGCCCATGCTGTTCCTCCTCTAGCTCCATCCCTAATGCTCCCCCAGATCAAGACCCAACAGCTCTTACGCTTGCATAGCGGGTCTCACGATATTTAATGTTCTCCTTAGAATCCCCATTACATGCTTATCGATCAGCATCTGCACTTCCCATTAGCTTCTAAAACTCCTGCTTTCTGTGAATGGTTTGAAATCACAAAGCAGACGTGTGGAAAGCAGCAAGTAAATAAACCAAACACCTACACTTTGTCCATATTTTTTTCCATTGTGCCCATGGCAACCCCCTGGCGCTGGCTCTTGGGTCACGGTTTTTAAGTGCCTGCAATGGATTTCCCAGTAAAGAACTTACAGCTCGATTCCACAGTAAGCAACATCAATGTACATTGCACTGTCGATATTGCTTGGAGGAGAATCAGATCTGCTTTCCAGACCACCTCCCAGGGCAACAGTTACGTGATTTTCAAAAGGGTAAGACACTTTAGAGAAAAGAATCTCAGCTTCCTACTTTCACTGGCTCAGGTTTCATCCAGGCCACAGACCTGGAGGGTAACACCTTCACTCTCAATTTGGTTTTAAAGAGGAAGAAGGAGGCTTTCATAGCATCACAAAACGAGAGGGGGAAAAAAATAACCACCAAAATACAGTCCTTCTCAGAAGCCTTTTAAAATATTTCAGCAGTTTGAAGTTGGCTCAGGTGTGGTTTACACATCATCAAATACTCACCAAGTCATGAAGATTAGTTGCCCGCTTAAAATTTCTTCATGAAGGAAACATTCAGAAAATACTGCAGTTTTAAAAAAAAGGTACATACCTTCATTTGGTACAAGAGTGTGGAATTCTGCTGAAGCCAGTGAACTTACTGCAACATCATCCGAAATCCTGGCCCTATATACTGATGTTTATCCTAGTAGGATAGGATCTCTCCCGTGAGAAAAAAAGGAGCAGATAAGAATATTGACGTGTTTATTCTTACAAAGCTTGATGTTGAACTTCAGTTCTTCTTAATTACTTTTCCTACTACACATCTCTATTCTGCACCCTGAGCATTGGGACCATTCCTCTTAGCCTTGACAGGCCAAAATCAGACATGAGGCAAAAAGGAGGGTAAGCTAATTTTTAGCAAATAGAAAGTTGTTGTTTTTTTTTTTTAAGAATAGATAAGGGATTGCAAGAAAGTGTAAATAACACAAAGAAATGTTCTCCTCCCGGCCTATACAGTTTTGCCATTTCTGTGTTCTTACATGCTCCTTTTATACCATAGCCTCATACAGTATTTTGTAGTCTTTGTGGCTTTTGCATTTATGTTTATAAATCTAATCAGCTTTGCCACTCACAAGGTAGTCACAGTGATCAGGCCAAAGGCTATGACCTAAACTGGACTACTTAGGTGCCAAAAAATCCTCTTGCTGACAAAAAGCTTCCTTATCCTCAGTAACTACGCTGCACCAATCAGTGAGGTCTTAAGCCACCAGCTTATGACACAGAATACACTTGATTTTACGCCACTTGAGTTTCTGAGTCACTTTGATAAGTTTTATGCAATTTTTCCAAAGTCACCAGAAGACAAGGAAAATAATCCTACAATGAATGAGATGCTATTTGTTTTTTCTTTTAGCAATAATACCTGCAAGTCTCAATAAAAAGCTCACAACTCTCTCATGTCACTTTTCAATAGCCATAAAAAAAATTAACCATTCCATTAAATGGATCCTCGTTCAGTCTGTGATGCTTATAGCACGCACTGAATGCAAAAAAAAAATCGTATACCTAACCAGTTTGTTTTCAAGTACTACGAAGACCTGGAAAAGCCATCAACACACTGCAAACCTACAGTAGCTCTTTTTAAGCACACTTTGGAGTACAGAAATTCAAAAAACCTGATGAATAATGGTATTTATCAGCAGATGGAATCTGTCCATAGAGACATATAAATGTTAGGCAACCTGCTACTATGATTTGCTTTTACTCATGTTATTTTCCAGTGAACATTTTTTAATTATAACTCTGCAAGCAAACTTCTTCAGTATGCCCTTTATACACACTAGTGAAAGAAAAAATGTTGTGAGCACTGCAAGACTTCGAGAAAAGAATTGCAAAAGAATTTTTTTAACTCTGTCACGAGAAGTGTCCATGTGCACAGGTCAGTAACTACCTGCATTTAGGCTGCCTCAGCCGCCCAGGACACCCTGCTGACAGCACCAACACCACTCAGAGGAGCTAAGGTCACCTTTCGCAATCTGGGTTTTGTGGTTTTGTTTGCTTGCTTGTTCCTCGATGATCTAAGCAATTTTAAGAATTACACCAGAAACTCTCACATGAACACAGGTGTCACAACAGCACACAAATCTGCACTCCTGCCATCCATCTGATTTATACAGAAGAGCTGACTTAGAAGAATTATCCCATAAGCGAGTCACCCTAGGAGAAACTTATCAAACTCATCTGTTTTCTGGTGTAATTCCACAGTTACTGGGGTGGTAACACACAGGTATCCTGACAAGCCAGCAGGCTCGAAGGGCACCTTCAACATATGTTTTTTCTAATCCCTTAAACGCATACCTTTTTTCCCCTCCCTTCAAATGTTATTCTCCCCTCCCACCCCTAAATAAAAAAAAGGAGGCTAAATCAAAGGATGGAGAAAAAACAGTCCTAACCTCTTTCTCCCTGAGAAGACTACTTACTGAAATGTTGGAATTCATAAAATTCACAAAAACGGAAATGAAACGTGGAAGGAGAAGACATGTTGTTCTGCTCTGCACAGACCAAACCAAAAACAGCCCATCAAAACAAGCCAAGGCATTGTTGATAATGAGGTCTGGTTTGGAATGGCCAAAATCAGTCCTTTTATATTATACAACACTGCTAACTCCTGAGAGCTCACTTTGGGCAAAGCAGCAGTCTCCCAGGGGAAGCTGCCAGGCTGAGTTAACTGTCACCAGCGGAGCATACGTTTGAGGAAGGGAAGGGTTCCAGACACCACACCATTGGAAGCAGCGAGAGCTTATAATTCAGGTAGAAAACGTGGGTTTGGATCTGCAGCCTGACTCTACATCAAGGGCTGCGGGAGCACGTCTCGGGCCAAAGTGCCTGCACGAGATGCACCGCAGCTCCAGGGTGGGAGAAGAGCCAGGGATGAGCTCGGTCCTGTCCTGGTGGCCGGGAGGCACCAAAGCAAGGACGTACAGCAAGAGGGAGCGGCGCCAGGTCCCCTGGTCTGGGTGGGATAAGGATCACGTCTAGATGTGCACCCACAGGCCAGTTTATGCTTTAGTGGACCTTTTTTTGAACATAGGAATAAATGCAGAAAGGGTCACTGCTTGGTGATCTAATTCTTAAAGCCACCTTGGAGGGATGAAGGCTGCCCTTTGACTGTGCTTTTTCCTTTATCTTTTTTTAATAATTAAAATAATTTTCAGTTAAAACACTTAAATCTAGCAGTGCAAAAGCTGGTTGCAGGAAAAGTTTTGTCTGGACAGGAGAAGAACACTGAACACTATTTTACTGCGGCTTTGATGCACACTTTGACTATTTCCGACAAATCTAATCCTATGACTTAATTTGCTATTGAATCTGCAAGCATGTAATTTTAAAATAAAGATTTTGTTTTGGGGGAGAACCGAAAGCATCTAATGATGAAAACTGTCATTATCTGGGACATGAGGGAATTCATATTACAGATTGACAGATAATTACAAATGGTAAATGGAGTACTTTCAGGAGGCTTTGTTCATGACAGAAGCAGCACTGAGGGGCCTGTAGTTCAGCACTGGCACAGATTTTCCTGAAAAAGAGGGAAGTGTTATGTATGTTCATACACTTAGTCAAACTCCTTTCAGTGGCTTGCCTCTTTCTAGATGCCATTTTTAACTCTTAAAAACAAGTAATTTCAAAAAATGGGGTATGTCAGGAAATATTTATCAGATCTGTGCTACTCTTTCATGAGGTCTCTTGTTAAAATGTTTTAAACCATGCATTTCACTTGTGTTTGACCATAACAAGGCAATCAAAGCATCCTTCTGTTTACCATAGAGCAGCAGTGAGCTCACTGACCAAGTTGCTTCACGCACCAGTGTTAAAAAGAATAAGACAAAAGAATTATCATTGAACTCTTACCAAAGCAGGAATTGACAAAGCCATACCACCTACAACCATGCTCCCCTCCAATCCATTTGCCATGGATGTTAGATGCAAAACTGAGGGTGGTGCCTGAGATGCACACTAACATGTCGCTGATACTGATGTTCAGGAGGAGCATGTTGACTGGGTTACGGAGGGTTTTAAACTTGCAGAAGAGGATGAGGACAATCAAGTTATTCAAGAAACCGAAAACCAAGATAAATCCAAGAAAAACAGCCACTACTGTGTGCCCATTTCGTGAGAGTCCAGCCCTTGGCTCAACAGGATCTGTAGGTGCACCAAAGCTCAGGTTGTATGTCCAAGTGTGGTTCATTTCGGACTTTGACACAGATGGGTGAGGGCAGAGACGCCAGGTGCCCTGTGCTGAAGTCCTCCAGCAGTTTCCCAGAAGCGTCCCTCCATCACAGGTCAAATCATCTCAGGAGTCTTGCGATCTTCACTCAGCTGAGGTACCTCTTAGATGGTTATGCAGGTGTGAAATACTGTATTGCAGCACAGGCGTATTTTCCTGCGCTGTGCCTTTCCAGTGGTCAGCTCTGCAGCTAACTCCAGCACAGCAGAGCCAAGCAAACAATCACCTCAAATTCACCTTTATTATTTAAACCCAGGATCATGTTAGATGATCTTTTCTGAGGCTCAGAACGGAAAGTATCTTAAAAAGATGCTTTAGCATGGTCTCTTCCTTCAGAGCAAATGGGCAGCCCTTCTACCGAAGGGCGGCTACCGTTGTTTCTTCTGACAATGGGTGTCCTTCTGAAAATAGAGAAGAAAACAAATGGTAAAAACAAAACAACCTTTTCCATACCAAGACCAAAAAGTACGTACATAATTGACTAACAGTTCCTCCCTTTTTGAACCGTAACAAACACTTCTCAGTTTTGTCTCTGATTTTCAACAGAAAAATCAGTTTGTTGATATTTCCTTGGCTATTCTAAACAGTTTTTCCCTAGCTCACAGTTTAGCATGGAGAAGGCCATTTGCACCTTTCTAGCGAAGTTGCTCAGGTGAGAAAATGCATGGTAAGACATATCTTTTGCAACAGCTTCCCAGAAGAAGAACTGTATCTTCCTCTACATTAAGTCAATCCACACCAAGTGAAGCTTCAGTCTTGGCTAATTAAAACGATGAAAATTTTAGGAGGAGAAGAAAGTATTTCTTTACCCAGGAAGACTAACTTCAAGCGCAGTCCCTGAAGCTCCCATGTGCTTACAAAGGCTGGCAGAGCTGTGATATCAATTTCACTTCTCCCACATTTACCAGTGGACAGATGTTCTCCTTCATTATTTATAAAGCAGCCAAACACCCAAAGCTTCACATATCTCTTCCACCACAGACATGAATTTGTATACCTGCACGCAGTGAATATACTCTGTGTGTGCGTGTTGTGAAGCAATAGCAGAGTGCTTAATGTGGATGCGTAACTGCTTAGCCAGCCTTCTGCATGGTTGCAGGCAAATTCTGCACAGGCATTTCTATAAAAACAGAGATGGATATATGTAAAGTGTGTGTATATACATATCTATATGTAGGATTTTCCACTCCTCGGTGCAAAATGCATGATGCCCATAGCTTGCTGAACTAAAAAATATGAAAACTTATCTTTCATGAGTCATGTGCTCCTAGAATGATTACAAACATTTTAAAATGAAGCATTTTCTATATTACTCCTAACTACTGCTTTTTGGAAATTGTCTTGTAGGAAAAGATGTGTTAACCAACTGGAAAAATGAGAGTTCAGAGTTTACGGAAGACACAGAGGTTGTTTGGTTTTTTTCTTTTATCAGATCTTTGTGTCATGGTGAATGTTTACAGCAAGTATATCTTCTTACTATTTCCCTACTTCCACAAACTCACTGTGCTAAATATGTCTCATTATTGCAGTGATTCTGAACTCTAATGTATACAGTCTGTCTTTACTTTCTCTTCTGATGAGTAAATATGTACACTTTGCAGACCTTCTACCGTTTGGTCATTGACAATCTGAAACGCTGATGCTTTCTGCTTTTTTCCCCCATTTAGGAGGTACATGGTAATTTAAATTGGTAAGTGTCTCAGGTAGCATATCTAAGAGAAAGAACATTTGAAATCCTCTTTCCACCATTTTGAAACAAAATATCCCCTGTCCTATTCTGGTTGCAGGTTATAGAAGGAAACTAACTGGGATTAACCATCAATATACTTTAAATTTACTCATAACTGTTTAAAGGAACAGAGTTAAAGTTTAGTGGAATAAAACACAAATGAAATAACAACTGATTAAAAAATACAATGCTGAGCGTTTCTCAGTCACTAATTGTATGACTGAAAAGGCAAATAGCTGCACTTTTTTTTGGTAGGAAGAAAGCATGGTGGCATTGTGCTGAAGGAGGGCTTCAGAAGGAAGAACTCGTGGAAAAAGAAGACATACACTGAAATAAACTCAGTAAGTAATCATTTGTAGATTTTATTTTTAATAATTCTGCTTACGCCCTAGCTTCTACCAAACTATTCTATTCTTTTTCCATCACTTCAAAGACAGTTTTGTCTAATCTGTTTGCACATGACTGTTTATTGAGAAATGCAACTAAGGTCAGTTGTATCTGCTCCTCCCTTCTGCAAAGCATATTGCAGAATCTGGCTTCAAAATCTGAAGAGACTTAAGTCTTATTTACATGCAGATTAATTTCAGTTACAGATGCAATTTTTTTTTTTCAAGCTGAACTGGTTACACCTAGATAATCTGTAGCAAAGATTATAGTATGCCATCACAAATGTTTCTATGTGGGAATTAACGTCACCAGAATAATCACAGGCAAAGGGTCTGAATAATATTATCGTTAAAGCATCACAGCCTTGCTGTTAGACAAAGCCAAAGGTTATAATCCCCTTAGCAAACATGACTGACTTTATATATGTATCTCTATTATGCTCAAAATATAAATAATAAGATGTAGATCTTTTATACACAGTCACATACATCCTGCATTCCTAAAGACATATTAAGAGCTCATATTTACAGTGACAGTAAAAGGACATTCACTCCCTGGATGGGGTTCAGCTGACTACAATTTAGCAGTCTGACACCGGGTGTGCAGGCACAGCCCGGTGCCCAGGTCACTTCTCCGCTGACCGCAACCCATCCGGCTTCAGCGGGATGAGTTCTGCCCTGGTGCGCCGGGGAAGGATGCCGTAACGCCCAGGCAAGAGGAGCAGGCTCTGGCGACTCAGTGTAAGATAGATTTTTAAAAGTTAGTACACACATTGTGAAGGTCGAGCCACGCGGCCACTTGAAATCAAAAGATGACAAAAAGGATGTGCTTCGAAAAGTTGGGGGCGAACTTAAGAGAGAGGGGTCTGCAGAGGAAAACATCTGAAGATCTGGGCTGTGTAGGAGAAAGTCTCTTATTACTAGCTCATGTATAAAGTGCTAAGTTTTTCACACCTTTGGATGAAGTACAAGCCAAATTCAGATTTCAATAAGGCTTCTAAACTCCCATACAAATCCCTTGAGGAATGGGTCTAACTCTTACCTAATGTTACCATTTAACTGAATTATACACATTATTGCTGAAAAATACCTCAATATGGGCTTGTGTGCTCGAAGGTTCACTTGATTTTTTTTCTCCAGTCAGACAGCTGGGTTTAATGGAGGTTACTTTGTAACTCTGACAACCCTGTCTTACAGGTGACACTCTGTGCTCCCCAAGTCTCCACGATCTAGCAGGACATCCTGAACCCTCCTGATTTCTGGCAAACTCAGGAGCTTGCAGGACTGAACTCTATCTAATTCTGCTAATTCTGCTTCTCAAAAGACGTTTAAAAAAAGCCAATGAAACCTACAACTGCATTCAAAACAAATAAATGAGCATCCAGTTTGTCTCCTTGAATTCGTTTGAGTTGATGTGGAACGGAAAACATACCCAAAAGTGATACAAAACATAGGGCCAGGTGAAACAGGCCAAAAGTTCATTTAACGTCACCAGTTATTAAATGTTTCATCTGTTAACCGGTTCTGACAGTAGTAATCTAAAGATACAGCAAAACAGACACCCATCGCTGCTTGCACTTTTCTCTGAAGCAGTCTGTCGGAAAAAAAGGTTTCAAAAGATGTTGTATCAGCTTCTGGGAACAGGGGCATTCATACTGAGTGTGTAAGGCTTCTTGTTGCACTTGCCACCACACATTAGTTTGAGCAGTATCCTACACCAGTGAAGCTGGTTTTTCTTTCTCACTTTGCCTCAGAATAAGTACTAACTTATTGAACACATTAGCTTTAAGGGTTTAGGATTGGTTTGGTTTTTTTTCTTAAATGAACTCATTCATTATTTCTAATTGTCAAATTCTTCACCATCTTCCCTTGCAAAGTTCTGCAACATGCCAAAGATGATGCTTAATTCAATTTAAATACTTAACAGCTGATAAAATTGCATAAAATAAATAAAATCAAACTTCAAACTTCAAAATAATTTTTGCTAAAAAATTTACACTACTCTTACATTATACTTACATTATTCTCTTGTGATATAGAGGAGCTATAAAAACCCCTTACATTTATGTATGCACACAGCCTTAATAAGCCTGTTGTTGAGTTATTAAAATCAATTTTAAAACGGTGATTTTCCTTCATTTATGAACTTAGCTTTCTACTGAAAAGTTAAAATCTAAAAATATTCATAAAATTTCAAAGACATTCCCAGCTGAAATCTTACGAAGGAGGAATCAATTTTTTGACCTGACGCCAGAATTATGGCAGAAATACTATAATTTTAAGTTTTTATACTCTAAACCTTGTTTTCCTGATCAGAAACTGAATTATTCTTAAGAGCAAGCAACCACAACCAGAGGTATCACCTGAAATATTTTTTTCAAACACAGTTGAAAGATGAGGGACTGCGTGGGACTTTGCAACACCGCAGACAAAATTCTTGGACTGTTTTTTCCATGCCCTAAGTCACACCGTGAGATGTTAAGAGACCCAGAGGTAGGTCTTTAGAAGTAGTCTAGAAGACAGAGAGGAGGCTCCAGATGTTTAGGTATCTCCCAGCTCCTAAAACGGTGGGAGAACCTCTTGCATGCAGACTTACTTTTAGGAATTCACATTCATGAAAAAGACAAACATGAAAACGAGAACAACGTAAGTGCAGAAACCCCTCTTACGCTCGAAGAGGAATTTTTTGTACCGAAACGTCTATGCTAGCAGTAAATGAGACGGAGCCATTCCTAAGCTGCGCCGAAGCGAGGAGAAGGGTCTCTTCAGAGGCTGGGCCGGGATGGCTGCAGCAGAGGGAGCGGAGCACCCAGCGCCCCGGCTCTGCCCGAGCTTTTAAACGTTGCATCAAGCCCAAGCCTCTCCATCTCAGTTTACGATTTCTCCTTCACAAACTTTTTTCCACTTATTTGGGAGGGGCGGGGGTGAGCATACAAAACTGGAAGAAAAACCCACCTGCATCGATCATCCAGAGCAACCAAAGGTAAAAAAAGCCACCTGAGGCTCCTCGGCGGAGGCGTCCTGAGCGGCGACGCTCGGGGGCCCCGGCACCCCA
>NW_009185682.1:0-16096 GCF_000690835.1 Fulmarus glacialis | reverse complement strand
CCTGACAAAGGTACAAGTGGTCATGACCATCTCCCGCTGCCGATGAATCCATCACAAAAGCGGCATCCAAAAGAGATGTCTCTGAAAACTGTTGTGTCTCCAGGATTCAGCCAACATCTGAAGACTTTTGGTCATTAGGGGGTTGCTTGGCCAAGGTGTTCACCCCTCTGGTGGCAAAACCCCCCAGCTCTCCGGTCTGAGTGAGTGTCGTCCATTGGTCAAACCCCACCCAGATGGAAAAATCAGTGGTTCACTGATTTTTCTTCTGCTGCGGAGCGCCAAGCTCTGCTGTTGACACGTGCAGAGGGGGGACCCTAACGAGCATCTTCTCTGCGAATGCTCGTGTGAAACCGCACATTGCGGGGTCGCTCTAAGAAAACTGAACTGAAAGAAAGCTGCTGTGTTTCCTAAAACTGAAGGCATTTTCAGTCACAAGACGTCAGCTGGTGAACTGGTGGATTCGAGTCTGTGTTGTCCCTGGGAGGCAGCGTGCGGCAGGGCTGGCAGGGTGCAGGCAGCGGAGCGTGGCGGTTTGCACGTCAGCTCGTTGGCACTTTCTCTTGCACTGGAGCTGCGTCATCCGTTGCCTTCGCAGGAGCTGAAAGTGGCCCTTTGCAGGCTGTGGCGGACAGAGGAACCGCAAGCCTGACTCGGGAAGTCAGAGCACCTGAACTGAACTGATATTTGAACAACTCCATCTTTTCGCAGCTCCAAATGCCGACAGCCTGAGTGTGGCTGGGCACCTGGGGCTGCCATCACGGTCCCCCCCAAGAGCCCCAGCCTCTGGGGGGGCCACCGCAGTCGGTGACTCTGCCCCTCCATGGATCCCGTGGTGCTCGAGCCCAACCTCGGGGTGACCACCAGTGTCCTTGCAGATGCACAAAAGGGAGATCTTGCAAACCTCTGCCTTTCCCGCAGGAGGGAGAGCCTCCTCCAAGGGAGGAGAGCAGAAGCGACACCCCATCTCCATTTGATGCTCTCCAATTCATTTGAAATTATCCCAGCTTGGAGGGACCCATCAAGCCTGAAAGGCAGTCCCGAGGAGCTGGGGAGGCCAGCTCGCCCCTGCTCTGCCTTTCGTTTCCTAGAGTGTCTTGGTGTTTTCACCATGGAGAACTTGTAACCTGGACCTTGGTTTACTGTACACTGCGAACCGCCCCCAGAGTACCTACTGCAAGCCCCCAGCATCATTTCTGAGGCTGCTGTGAGCCAAAAGCAATGGAAAACATCTTCATGTTAACTCATTGGCACTTTCTCTTGTACTGGAGCTGCATCATCTGTTGCCTTCGCGGGAGCTGAAATTCACCCTTTGCAGGCAGGGGAAGACAGAGGAACTGCAAGCCTGGCTTTGGAAATTAAAGAACCGGAACTGAACTGGTACTGGAAACACCTCCATGTTTTCCTTTTCTTCAAAAACTTCATTGCCCACATCCCTTTGCTACGCTGCACCTGGAAAAGGGGCTGGCCGGGGGTACCTCGATGCAGCCCAGCCCGTTGGCAGCCCCCATCGCAGATGTCTCCCCATTGTTCCCAGAGAGGCTGTTGAGTGCACCCGGGTGTCTCCAGGGGTGACATCCCCGGCTGTGTGCCGCGCCACGGTAGGGAGGATTCCCGAGTCCTCGGCGGTCTTTGGGACGCCCTGCGGCGTAATGCAAGCTGATATTTTTCTCCCACTTCAGATGTGTATTTACGCTCACTTTGTCTTGGTTCTTCAGGAGATAGGGTTGCTCTATGCTCTCGTTTCGGACAGATCCGAGGCTGGGGGATGTTCTGTGCCTCTTCAGTCGAGTACATCTGGTAAATCTCAGATTTCAGAACAGTTTCATATATTTGCAGGACATTCATTTCCCAGCAATAGGGCTCGAAATGGCAGCGTGACAAATCAAGAGGGTTATTTTTGCAGAAACGTGTCTGTATTAGGAACAGATAAAATTTGTTGATGTGTAAATAAATCCAAACCAAACCAGGTCCTTCCTACTTTTTTGTTTAAGTATACAAAGGAACTGTCAGTCCTAACTTGCTCTGCCCTTACAATAAGTGTAATAAAATGAAACAACCCTAACATGTTTGCCAGTAAGGTGCCATCAACACAACAGCGTAACTAGAAAAAAGATTTATTGTCATCACAAGGCAATAATTTGTGTACCTACTGGAGTAATATAATTACTTAAGCATTTTCACAGCGCATTTATGATACAGCTGTGAGGCTCCAGCAAAAGCAGTGGGGCTGGACTTGGTTTGCGGCCTGTGTTATGAACGTTTGAAATCGTCGATTGCTGGTGAAGAGGGGGTTGTGTGACACCTCTGTGTAGCCAGCAGAACAAGGGCTGAACACCAGCCTCAGATCTGCATCTTTATTTGGACTTAATTTTTCACTTACGCAGCTTTGGGAGCAGAAGAAGTAAATCCATGTATGATGCCGGGATCCTGCAATCACAAAACCGGGAAATTGTGAATTATTTCATTAAGTGTGCTGCCTGTGCATACTAATTTCTTCTGTCTGCTCTACCACCGGGCATTAGCTCGAACATTTCCTCATGTCAAGGAATGAGAGAGGGAAGGGGCTGGTCTCTAATCCAACCTCCTGCTCACAGTGGGACCATCCCTAGCACGAGATCAGAGTGGCTGTGCCTTTACTCAGCCAAGCCTTGAAAACCTCCCAGGATGGAGACCTCCCCATCTCCTTGGTGACCTGTCCCAGGGCTGTAAGATGCGTCGCTGGAGTGCCTGGGAGGAAGAGCAAATCCTTTCCTCGCTTGGCCATTGACTTGATGACTTTTTGCAAGTGACTTTATCCTTTGCCTCGGATTCCCATCTGCCCTAAGAGCTACTGTTATCCAGCACCAAAAGCAGCACCAAGTCTGGAAGTGCACCAAGTACCAAGCCCTGCAGCAAGCCCTTCACCCCGGAGCCTGTCTGTGCAGGAGAGTCCCCAACCCATCTAACCTGCAGAGAGGCTGTGAGTGGATTAAGACTATATATATACACACAGACATACATATTAACCTAGAGCATGACAGCTGAGGAGGGTGCCAAGCTTACACATGCATGTTGTGCTCACATGTGTGCTGCTCCTGCCCTTGTCCACAAGGGCAGCAAGGGAAAGCCCCAGGCAGGGGGACCCTGCCGTGGGACGCATTAAGAGGAGGGTGCAAAGGCAGCCTCCCACCCTGGGACGCGCCTGCCTGTGGTGGAGGGGTTTCTCCAGCAAGAATCGTTGTTACACTTGGTCGCCCTCCACAGACGGATCATCTCTCAGGCCGAGCCGAGAGACAACCGGCTCTTTATCCTATTACCAGCACCAGGAGTTGTCCAGGTTGTTGCAAGCTTCTTAGCTCTGCTTTTAGAGATCTATCTCTGAAATAAAGCTCTGTGATTATAGCTCTCTAATGCACCCACCTTGTCTCTTTTCTGGGCTCGGGAATCCTACTCTTTCCTCTCTGCCGTCCCTTTGATCGGTAGCTGTGGATTCACACCTTAGTTAATACAGATCCAGGCTGTGAATTTGGAAGTGGACTGGTAGATCCAGTCTTTTCTCGCTGGAAAACTGCCCTGCACCGGGAGCCTGCTTAGACCCCCCCCACGGGGCAAGGGCTGTTCGCCCGTGTGTTGGTCGAGGGATGAAAGTGAGGAACAAAGTCCAAGAGTTTTAATGACGATGCAGAAGGACAGAGTTTACTCAAACAGAAGCATTTCCCCTCTCAGTCCTTGGTCCTGGCAGGGTCCTGAGTCCCCTCTCCTCTCCATTTGCTCTGAGAGTGTGAGAAAGGGAATAAAAAGCTTGAATTTCTAAGCAAAACATTGTAAAAAATAGTCGAGTTTCATTGTAAGTAAGTTGGGAAGAAGTGCTGCCCTGTCCTCGGGAGCTCCCAGAACGAATACACCCTCCTCTGACTGGGAAAACTCTTTTTATAGAGAGCTCTGACTTGCCTTTTTCCAAATTCAGTCTGGAGAATGAGATCTTTTCAAAGTAATCCAGTAGCCCGGGAAGGATTTGTACATGCAGATAGCCCATAATCTCTGCTATAGCGTAAGGGAGCTGCAATGCAGCTCAGAGAAGGTTAAATGATAAAAAAATATGGCAGACATGGTAAGTATTTGGCATGTTACATGCAACAAAAGATGAACAACAGCAACTGGGACATTATCTTTATTTGCTAAAAATAGAGTCCTGCAAAGTTTAAAGAAAAGCACTTTATGCTTGTAAACCTCTCCTCTGGCTGTTAAAGAGCCTTCAAAGATGGGCTTTGTGGCTTTGGGATGTCGCATCCCCTTTCAAAGGCTGCCCAGGGCTCAGACAATTGAAACTCAATACAACATCAGCCACAACGGAGGAGAATAAATAGTTCTGACAAGACCCTGCTTTTCTAACTCGTCAGAGCCAGATACATGAATGGGAGCTTTGCAGCAGATATGTCCCCAGTCAGCCACATTCTGCACCAGGCATGCCCATGGCACAGCCCAGGTCCCCCAGCCATGCAGGGCAGAGGCAGCCCGGCACCGAGCGCGCTGGCAGAGCCACCAGAAAGCGAGCAGATTGTTTGCCCACGACGCTGCTGAGTTATGCACGGGCATTTGATACACTGCAGCTGACGGGCCGGTTGCAGAGCTGGGTGCCTGGCTGCCCGTCCGCGCCTTCAAAGAATCGCTCATCAACTGCACGCAGGCGCGCTCGCATCCCCGGTACCCTGTAATGCGGGCGAAAAAAATCCCCCAATTTTCACTTGCTCCAAAACCAACAGAGCCAAGTCTGAGGTTTTGGCCAATGCTGTTGTATCTCGGGATATTTGTGCATTAATGCAGAAACTCATTTTTGCAACAGAGTAGTACCAAAGCCATTAACTTGACCCCGTGAGCGGAGGGGATGATGTGATGTTCGGCACCAGCCAAATAAAGAGAGAACAATACGGCTATTTTCGTGGAAGAGAGTTCAGAGGGCTCCCTGGGGAGCTGAACCTCTCGCTGGCCCATCATGCACAAGAAAAACAAGGCAGAACTCTTGCACCCTGGCTTCTCTGTCGTATAAATACCAGCTTCAGCCAGGGCATGAAAGAAATCTATTGTCTCTAAGGCCGCATTTTGATGCGAAATGCTCTGCTAAGGCCAGCAATCTTAAACCCCCCACACGTGTGCCTATTGTTTGAAGTGCAGAACAATTGAAGGGTGCTCTCATGGGCTAAAGATAGAAAGGCAGCTGGTGCTGTCCTTTTCCCTGTAACTGAGAATAAAACAATGCCCAAGTATTGTCTGCATTGCTGGAGCGATGACATTGGACTCTCTGCCAAGAGAGCATCTAAAAGATCAATGAAACCCGGGTTATTTATAAACGGGTAGTGTCATTTCTTCCCCAAAGTAATTTCACTTCCTTAGCTTTTCCACCAGACCTTTCTGCACCGCGAAGTGGCCGTGGAGCGAGGTATAAATAGCACTGAGCCAGGCTGCGAGAGAGGCAGCGGGACCGGCTGGTGGAAAACGAAGCTGCCGTGCTGAACCTGCATTTGGCTGCACCTTCGCTTCCCTGAGCTGTGCCCAAGCTTCTGCAGCACCAAGGTGGGGACCAGCCATGGATGCTGATCCCCTTCTGCCGGAGGGGAGCAGGTCCCTGCAGGCGCAGCCCCAGCAGCCACCGCGCTGGTTGTGCACGGACCCTGCAGCTGGTCTCCCGGGGCCAGAGTCCCACCAACACCAGGACTTGCTTCCCAGGGTGACTTTTAGGGAGGTTTATTTCTCCCGCCGGCCAACAAACAGGCAGTAGCATGGGGTGCATGTGTATGTCCAGCTCAGCTGCTGTGCTGGGATGCTCAAGGCAACCCTTGAGCCTAAACGCCATGGGGAAGAGCCTTGCTTAGGGACAGGGGACACGTGTAGGGGAAAAGCTACTGTCTGCAAGATGGTATCGCACCAGGACGTGTCCAGACTAGAGACTGGAAATCAGACATTTGCTGATGTCTGATGGGCCATAGTGATGTGGGAAGGTCTCCTGTCGTGATGTGAGGACATGCAGGAATATTGGTCCCTCCTAGGTGGGAGGGAGCCAGTCTTGAGGAAGGTCCTCAGCCAGTTGAGGACCTTCTTGAGGAAGGTCCTGACAGCCAGTCTTGAGGAACGTCCAAGCCTACCAGGGCCCATGTGGAACTCCCACTTCTGTTGCCACTCCATCTTGAACAATTGTCCCTTGTCATGAGATAAACTGAGCTCGATCTAGTGTGAGCCTTGATGACCAAGCGCATTGTGGAGGACAAACTGAGCAGTGTCTGAGCCCACAGCGAGCAGAAGGCTGGGTCGGTGGGCCAGGAGAGCAGAGCCATGGCCTTCACCAGGCCAAGGAAACAACTGTTAAAGCCAAGCAGGTCTCAGCCCAGCACGGCCACTTCCATCAGCTTATCTCCTCAACACCACCCTAGTCTAGTTTCCCATGGAGCAAAGGAGAAGGTACGTGAGGAGTGGAGAGAGCAGAGGGCTGTGATGGGATCATCCTGGGGACTGATGCTCTGCAAGCGGGTGGTTGTGTGGCCTTGGTGTGTGCAGGACACCACCCACCCTCGTGCTCCCAGATCTCAAAGCAGATGAAAACTGCTTTGATGCAAAACCACAAACATCTAGGGCACTGCAGGGGCAGATACTGCACACGGACTGACAGAACCGTGTCCCAGCTCTGGTTCTGCTCCGGCTCTGCACCTCTCTTGCAGCCTCCAAGGCAGATCTTGGACATGATTTCCAATGGCTGCTGTGTGCCAGGGTCTGTCCCGGCAGGCCAGCTGCAATTAAGGTGCTATTAAGTATTCAAATAACAGGGCAAGATTCTCTTTTCTCTCATGAACTCTTTGAAGTGCATTGCCAAAACCTCAAGCATCTTCACTGAAGGCTCACACATTCCTGTAATTTTTGCAGTGTTCAGTACAACCTTCATTCCTAAACAGATGCTTTATGGTGGCAAACCCCAGAAGAAAACCCCTCAAAACTCAAAGCTGGTAAATTCAAAGCGAACAAACAAAACCTCTCCAATTTTCCCAATCTCCGGGTGGTCTCACTGTCTCCAGGCCTGCGTGTGACCTTCCCAGCACCTTGCTTGCTAACTCTGGGCACTAATTTCTCATGTCATGTCTCTTCCAGGTGCTTTCTCAATCCTGATATTCATTTTGGAGACTTCCTGGATGCAGTGCAAGCACGATGCCCGGAGGCTCAGCCACCAGCGTGCCCATGTAGCCCAAGCCTCATGCCATGGCGAGGTGTGTACCACTGCACCGAGGCCCTCATGGCAGCTTTACAGATGTTCATGACGGGTTTATAGAGGCAGCACTTCACCCCTGGCCAAAGGACAGCCAGCTCAGGACAGGGGGACCAGCACTGTCCCCGGGGTGGGACGTCCAGGCAGCAGGGCACTTGTGCTGGGAAGTGCCCAGGGGTCTGTGAGATGAGGGGACACAGTGCTAACCCCATCCCAAGCCCCACGGGAGCATCTGCCCTTTAGGGTCCCTGCAGCGGAATCGCTGCTGCACCCATCTCCTGCTGATGTCGAGGGGTACATGGAAAGCTGTGCTGTGGTGGTGGCTGCTGTCTCTCTCACCCTGGTGGGACAGGGCTGTGGGTATTTGGGGTTTGCTTTGGAGGGAGCCTTGCATGGCCAGGCTGAGCCAGAGGGACGCTGTCAGACTGGCAGCACTGGCCTGTCACCTCTGCCTGTCTCTCTGTAAGCAGACATTCTCACTCGATGGAAATATGCCTGAAATAGCCCCTCTGCAGATTGTCTTTATCTAATCAGCCACCTTCGCACTCCCCTCCCGTGCATTTCAGGGAGCTGATAGCTGTGATATGTTAAGTGTGGAAACCTCTAGCGAACTGCCCGACACGTAGAGTAATTCTCCTTCCTGCCACTTATCAGAGCCTGCTAATGGGAAACATTCCTCCTGGGGGTCAGGGAGCAGCTGGGGGACTTCTCCGGAGAGGGCGGCTGAGCCCCTGGCACCCTCCTGGCTCTCCAGGGCTGGGTAGGAGCTGATCTGACCGCAAAATGCTCATTGAAGGGGCAGCTCTGCAGTCTGGTGCTGGTGGTGTCCTGTCCCATGGGGAGAGGCTTGTCCAGTCCTTGGGGGCACAGCTGAGGAGCCCCATCCTCTTCCATCATATCATGGGACATCAACGGGGCAAGCACAGAGCTACAGGGGGAAGAACGGGGGTGTCTCAGTGGCCAGGGGAGATGCTCCCACTGCTGAGGATGGTCATGCAGGGCTGGTGGGTCATTCAGGCCATTCACTTCGGGCAGTAGCCACCTAAAGCAAGCTCTCCTCCACTCAGGCTAAAGCCATGGGCTCCTCGTTGTGTCTGTGGGGTTTTATGGGAGGTCCATAGGAGCCCTCTGCGGCCGCTGCCCCACTGAGGGTGCCCAATCACACCTGTCTGAGCAGGGCACAGCTCAGACCTTGCCAGCAATACGAGGATGAGCTTCCTACCACCCTGAAAACCACATCACAAATGCCAGCGCCGAAAACACCCGAACCCAGGGGAAGTGCACTTCAGCAGCTGCTGGAGCAACCATTCCACATTTCCCCTTCTACAGATCTGCTCGGCCTTTGATGGACCTTGCTGGAACCTCTTCAAAGAGGGAGAGAAACTAGGGCGAACAGAAGGAACTGCAGAAGGACTCTCCGAAAATAAAATCGCTTTAAAGATAAGGCAGGGGAGGGGGTGAGCAGAGCGCGGGGCGAGTACATGCCCTGAGAAGAATGTGTGAGGCTGGGCCAGCTGGTAGGTCTGGGTCGAGAGCTCGTCCCACTGCCGGGGCACTCGTGGCAAAGGTACTTGGCACCGGACCCGCCAAAGGCCTCGGGTCCCTCCAGGGTGTGGGTGGAAACTTGACTCCGAGCCCAGGACAGAGGCAGAAGACCACCAGGATAACCTCAGAGGGGCCTGTGGTCCACCAGTATCGTGGCTTTTTGGGACACTGAAACTGTGCCATCTAGGCAAGGTTGAGAACCTCTGTCACGCCATGGCCAAGAGGGGTCTCGGGACCAGTGTCCCCCTGACAGTCTCCCCTGGGGAGATGCAGTAGACACATTCGTGGAGTGTAGGTCTGTGCCAGCTGCTGCCAAATCCTGATGAGGACATGAGCTTCTGACCATCAGCCTGGTGGGAGAGTGCCCACACAGGACATGGAGATGGGGGCTTGCACCCTGCTTTATCCTGATGGGCTCAGAGTCACCTTGTTCATGCTACAGGCTCCCCTCCATGGGAGCTTTTTAATTCATTGTGAAGACTTGCACCATGCAAAGCCTTTACATTACACGGTGCAGCCAATGAAGGCAACTTCAAGCCATCCCTGAGCCCAGCCATCCTCTCTGCTGGGGCTTAAGCCACAGGGAACAGGTCTGGAGTCCTCTTCCACGCCATGAATCTCCCAGACTTCACTCCAAAGCAGGGTGGGAGGGCAGAGGACTCGCCTGTCAGAGGGATGTGGAGGAGACTGCACTGGGAACCCAGATTCACAGGGTGTATCGTAGAATCATAGAATATCTCAAGTTGGAAAGGACTCATAAGGATCATCGAGTCCAACCCCCTGCTCCTTGCAAGACTACCTAAAACTAAACCATATGACTAAGAGCATCGTCCAGACTCTCCTTGAACTAGCAGCAAACCATGCCTATGCGCTGGATGGAAGGACTGACCACTGCTGGGGCTTCAGCAGAAATGCCCTCCAGTGCCTGTCTTATGTTCAGGGCAGGTCCTGGGGCTGCAAAAATCTCTCTGCAACCCGGGCTGTGTGCCCAGGCTGAAGGCACATGCCCTAAGCAGCTCCCAGTGCTGCTATTCTGGCTGTGGCGGAGACCACAGCACATCCAGCCTGGGCACAGCACTGTGCAACTAATCCTTAATCACCCTCAGTTTCCCCTACTCTCAGGAGGATACAGCAACCCCAAGTTATTTTCAGCGGTACTGAATGGGGAATAGCAAAACCCTGCAGCCATGGGCCCTGGTTCTCCAGGATCACTTCGGTGGGGTTATTTCTAATTTTTATGCCCCCAGGACATGACCACATGACTGGGGAGCCAAGAAGTGGTTTGGCACCAAGGCACCTCCTGGCCAAGTATGGGGGATGCAGCCTTCTGGTCCATCTAGGGGGGACAGATGCTGCCCTGCACATGCATGTGGGTCCCAAGTCACCTAGCTCTAGTTAGGCTGATTTCCAGCTCCGGAGGTGGCCGCAGCTCGTTTCACACAAGTCTGCTTTGAATCTAAGCAGCCCACGAGTGCCGCTGGTCCCATGGGGGGCATGGAGTGGCTTTGTGTCTGGGAAGGAGCAGAGCAGTGCTGCAGAGAGGACTGGCCATGTTCCCTGGGGGGCTGAGCGGCGGTAGCCCACCCTGGCGGGGCGTGCACGTCCCGGCTGCAATCGCTGGGCTGCTCCATGGGGCCCTTTGCCTTGGGGAAGGTGCGTGGTGGTCCTGCCTTTGACAGAGGCATGTCCTGGCCTAGTGTAGGCAGGAGGGAGAGGAAGGAGCAGAGCAGTGCTGCAGAGAGGACTGGCCATGTTCCCTGGGGGGCTGAGCGGCGGTAGCCCACCCTGGCGGGGCGTGCACGTCCCGGCTGCAATCGCTGGGCTGCTCCATGGGGCCCTTTGCCTTGGGGAAGGTGCGTGGTGGTCCTGCCTTTGACAGAGGCATGTCCTGGCCTAGTGTAGGCAGGAGGGAGAGGGGGGGCAAAAAGCATCCAGTCCTGCCTTTGACAGAGGCATGTCCTGGCCTAGTGTAGGCAGGAGGGAGAGGGGTGCAAAAAAGCATCCAGCTCTGCTTTGCTTTTTAAATGCACCAAAGCAAAGGCAAAGAAAGGAGAGGAATGCTTGATGGGCAGGCATGAGGGTCCTTTGGGGGGCAGCAGCATGGCCAGCTCAGAGGGCACTTCAGACGCCAGCAGCTAAAATGGCTTTTTCTTTAGCCTGGCACAGAAATCCCCGTGTCACGGGTGCGGGTCTGGCTGCACCCCGCCGGGTCGTGTTCCCATTTCGGGCAGCCCGTGGTGGTGCTGTCAGGACAGAGGTGTGCTCTGGGCTGTGATCGCCATGTTGTACATAGTGTCTTTGGGTGCTGCCCAGGTAAAGTGGTGTGGAGGAAACCCAGAAGCCTTTCTGTAGAGAGATCTTTAATCTGGTCTAGCCACGAACCAAGGCCCCAAGCCAAGGCGAGCGAGCTCTGGGAGCAGGACCCCGGGGGTTTAGTGCTGGGCAGAGCTTGCCAAGGGCAGAGCCCCTCCCCGTCAGCAAGACAGAGCAGGGGGCTCGAGCCCACGTGCTGCTATGGCTCTGGGGGGCATCAGACCCCTCTGACAAAGCCTTCGAGTTTCACTTGCCTATAACCAGAAAAGTAAAAAGTCCAGTGTTTGTGAAGTTTGGTGTTAAATGGGCAGCGGCTGGTGTGCCTCAGGAAACAAGCCAAGCCCTTTGAGAAGAAGACAAGGGGGTAGCAGAGGCCAAGCCCCGAGGTCCTTCCTTGGTGTCCAACCCCTGGGCAGTACGGCTGAAGAGAAGCTGATCCAGAGCTGAGCGAGAGGTTGGGATGCTCCAGCTTGGAAAGCCAGTGGCCGCACACATCCCGCCAGGCAGCAGCTCTCCTGGCGGGGCGCGGGGAAGAAGCAGGAGGACCGATTGCTCCAGTGCAGGAGGAAATGGCGAAGCTCTCGTTCCTCTGCTCCCTGCCGGAGCAGGCAGCACGGGCAGGCTTGGAGTGCTGCGCTGCCTCCCGGAGCTGGAGCCTCTCACTCTGCCTTTGTACTCGCCTGACAATACAGGAATAAAAATAACCAGGCTGCATTTGCAGAGAGATAAAAGCGAAGTTTGCCTTTTGTGTCTCTCCAGGCAGTGGGACAGCAGCACCAATGGAGCTGTGTGGACATGACACATGGGAATTTCTGACATATCTTTTCCCACTCTGACCTTGACAGACACAATAAAAAGGGGCTTTGCTGCACACACACAGCCACTCAGTCCTATCACCAAGGTTAGTAATAAAGAGCATGTCTGTGTGCACGCTTGTCCTCTGCTACTAACCCGTTTCACCTCTGCAGGGTGGATGTTCCCAGAGGACAGGAGCTGACTCTGGTGGTACAAGGGAGGGTGGGACAGACCTGGATCGAGAGCATTTTTGCTAAGGTCTGCGTGCTTTGCCAAGTTGCTGGCTACCAGCAGTGGCTATGTTCGTGATAGCTGCGGCGTTTCGGAGCTCTGCTGTGTGATACCGCATTAGATGGATATTAGAAAGCACTCTCATAAAACTGCTTTTCCAAGCAGCTGTCACAGCGGTCTTCTAGAAGGAGTCTTCCCAGGGATAATACCTCCAGTCTTGCTTTTATCTTCCTGCAATATTGCTCTGCAACATAGACCCGGGTCTTTGCAGAGATTTTGTGCAGGGCACCAGGGCTCCAACAGGTCTGTAGCGCTGGAATAGTTTTTAGCTGAGTTTATCAAGAAAAGGGGTGTTGTTGATGATCTCTGATGACGCCTAAAATGTGAATGTGGATTTTGACACCAAAGCGATATTGGCTCGCCCAGCTGGCACTTGCAGTGCGGGGCTGATAGTAGCGGAGGGGAAAGTGTTCAGTAATTGTCTTGTTGTTATAGTTATTATTAGTTAGTATTGTTGTCGCTGTCTTCTCTTACTCTCTAACATTAAAAGTGCGTTTGGTGACCGTGTTGCTCTTGGTTAGCAGCCCAGCGGCGGGTGCTTTCCTTGTGCACTGACTCCTTGTCTCTTTCTTCCTTTCAGCGTTCAGGTGTTTTTCACTCTTCCTTTGCTGTTGCCAAGTCTTCCTCCAGCCAGGCAAGATGTCTATGCTGGACATGAGCGAGTTTGGGGAGGCTGCTCAATACCTCCGGAAAAGCTACACAGAGCAGCTGAAGCTTCAGACAATCCCATTTGATGGTAAGACCCCAAGGCAGCTCTCGGCACAGCCCCAGGGTAGCCCTTGGCCATGGCTCTTTTTGGAGAGCGTCCCCTTCCCTTTCCCAGTGCTGGTACTGCAGGTGCTGCAGAATTGCCCCCATCAGCCTGGAGGACAGGAAGATCTCAGAAGTAGGAAAAGCAGGTTTTTGACTGTCCCTTTGTCTGCTGAGTTGTGGGCAGAGGTGGCTGTTCGTCTCCCGTGACCCTGAGGGGCAGGAGGGCTGAGGGAGATGGGCTGAAGGACTGGCGGCAAAGCCTTCTCCAGCTCTGTCTCATTTTGGAGATGTCTGCTCTGTCCCAGCCACCCCGATGTACTGCGGCTTGCCATGCTCAGGGCTCCGGGGCCTAACTTGCTTCTCTCAGCTCGGCAAACAAGGAGAGTTTTGCTTTCTCTCACTGTCCTTTTATCATGACGGTCCGAGTGCAAGCACACATGAAACAGCAGACTTCTATCAGACTAAAAGTTGACCCTGCAAATTAAACAGCCGCCAAACATGAAAAAGGCAAAGAAATCCCAGCTCCTATGACCAAGAGCGTAGGAAGGAATAATCACTGTCCTTCCACGTTATCGGACTGCATTTATGTGGCTTTCAGTTGACAATTTCAAACGGTTTCCTACATTTCAACCTGTTTTGTAAACAGCAGACTTCTATCAGACTAAAAGTTGACCCTGCAAATTAAACAGCCGCCAAACATGAAAAAGGCAAAGAAATCCCAGCTCCTATGACCAAGAGCGTAGGAAGGAATAATCACTGTCCTTCCACGTTATCGGACTGCATTTATGTGGCTTTCAGTTGACAATTTCAAACGGTTTCCTACATTTCAACCTGTTTTGTGGCCCCTTCCCTTCCCTTCCCTTCCCTTCCCTTCCCTTCCCTTCCCTTCCCTTATAATTTTTTGGAAGTGCAGGTGTTACTTGGCTGTCTTCTTGCTTTAGCAATCACTCCTCCTCTTCTCTTCTCTTCTCTTCTTCTCTTCTCTTCTCTTCTCTTGATTTTCTTTTATTTTCTTTTCCTTTCTTCTTTTCCTTCCCTTCCCTTCCCTTCCCTTTTTCCTCCTCCTCCAGGAAAGAAGCGAGCTTGGATCCCGGATGAGAAAGAAGCTTATATTGAAGTGGAAATCAAAGAAAGCTCTGGTGGCAAAGTCACTGTGGAAACTAAAAATAATGAAGTAAGCAAAATACCTTTCATTTTCCAAGGGCTAGCAAGTGTATGGAGAGGGGAGATACGTGTGACAAGATCACGTCTGAAATTAGCCAAGCTCTTGCTGATAACCCTTCCACACTCAGCAATCAGTCATGCCCCGGGGGGACACACACCGCAGTGTGTCAGGACACGTAGGCCAATTACTTGCCAAGAGTGGCAACAGTTCAGCATGCCCCCATCAAGTGTTTGCTTCCAAGCACGGTTTACCGTGCGAGACAGACCAAAGGGGGACGATCGGGCTGGCCCAGTGCAGCTCCCGGCCATGGGAGGAAGGTCTGCCCGAAGGCAGTGCCTGCTCCAGCACAGCCCTTTGCAATGCTGAACTGCTACCCGGCTCATCTCGAAGGTGAAAACAAGAGGTAAGGGGCCAGTTGGCCAATTCCTGCTCGTTTTAGCTGAGATTTGCAGCAGAATAAGCAGTGCTGTCAGGAGAACAGGCACTGGACAAAGAGGTAGGACCAGCTATGTCTAGTGGTGAGGCTCCAGCTTTCCAGCAGCAGGAGGGATGCAAAGCAAGCAATGATCAGCTGATATTTGTCAAGGTAATAGCCAGTACAAATAGCCGCAAATGAGCTTAATTAATATTCTTTTCTTGGGTATGGGCCCCGCAACATCATTATGCTAGTGTAAAACTGGGAAAAAGAACAAGGATCTGACCAGTCAGTAGATGGTAGACTTTGTTATTTCTATTTGTCAGCTGGTTGTCACGGCACTGAGAAGCGCTCATGTCTGCCGAATTTAAAAGTAATATATGTAATCGTCTTTGAAAAGTGTCAAGGTTTTGAAAATATTTTTGTCTAAAATTGGGAAAAAAAGAAAAAATACTTTTGCTACCCCAAAAGAAAATTTATTGGGGAGGGGGTGTCAATTTGAAAAGTTTATTCTGATGTTTAAAATGCTGCGGTTGAAGATCTTCAGCTTCTGCAAACGAAGCAGTTTCCAAACCTTTTTTGCCATTCCCTCTTGAAACTGTTTTTTTTAATAATTTGTCGTGGATTTACAAAATCTAAAACTCTATCTGCTTTCCCTGGATCAGCGTTTCCAGCAGAAACAGTTTCAAAAGACATAACCCCACCCTTTTTCTTCTATCTACCTTCCCGCTTTTAACACCTAACACTTTTTAACACCATGCATTTCATATTCACCTGTAAAAAAACCTCTTTGAAAGGTTTAATTTAATCTTTATTAAGAAGACCATTTGCTAAATCCAGCTTCTTCCATTCAGGCCAGATACGTAACGCGATAGTTTCCCAGCGCTTGGCTTCACGGGATTAAATAAATCCAGTTACAAGTGATGGGGTACAGGCTTCAGCTGTTTGCCCAAATAACCAGGGATCTCTCCGAGTG
The DNA here is from genome assembly GCF_000690835.1 of Fulmarus glacialis. Classification (NCBI taxonomy): domain Eukaryota; kingdom Metazoa; phylum Chordata; class Aves; order Procellariiformes; family Procellariidae; genus Fulmarus; species Fulmarus glacialis. The sequence goes on along the minus strand of NW_009185682.1, from coordinate 615 downwards.
AAAGACCGCGCTGCTGCAGGATTTTAGGCTGCGAAGAAGAGCGCAGGATGGGGGTGTCAAGCGCGTTGTGGGGTGACATCTTGGTGCCCCTCAGCTTGGACCCCCTCTGCAGGGCTCGGCCGCAGCCTGTGTCCCTGGGGAGGAGATGGGCTTGGGGCTTGCTTTTTCCAGCTGGGCTTTGTAGCTGGGGTGCTGTGGGGCTCCCCTAGCCCCGTCACCCCAAAATGGAGGGCAACCCTGTCGGGAGGACAGCAGGCACGGGGCCAGGGTTGTCTCCAGCATGGGACTGTCAGTATGTCTGCCCACCCGGCAGGTTTTGGGGGATGTTCGATGGGGGCTGGGGTCCATCTGACGTGTCCTCCCTCCTCCGGCAGACGCGGGTGGTGAAGGAGGACGAGGTGCAGCCCATGAACCCCCCCAAGTTCGACATGATCGAGGACATGGCCATGCTGACGCACCTCAACGAGGCCTCCGTGCTCTACAACCTGAAGCGCCGCTACTCCCACTGGATGATCTACGTAAGCCGACAGTGCCCGGGGGACAGGGGGTCACCCCCTGGGGTGGGGAGGTGAAGGGGTGTCGGGGCCCCTCCGTCCCTCATCTGCCCCCTCTCCC
>NW_009185681.1:0-92816 GCF_000690835.1 Fulmarus glacialis | reverse complement strand
TATTATTATTATTACTACTACTACTACACCTTTTAAAAAGGTGATTAGTTAGAAGGGGTAAACATAGATAATGATCTTTGATCAATGCTGTTTGACAGATGGATGGTAGCCATATTTTAAGTCATGTTCCAGGGCCAAGGAACATGCTTGTTGTGTCTACATGGCCTCTTTCACCATCTAACAACACTACCAGTATTTTGCACTACTATTTTAGAAACTCCAGGACACGGATGCATAAGGATAGATAGATGGTAACTGAAAATACCACATAACCATTCTGACAAGAGGCTTGTAGTTCATATACCATAATTTGCATCTCCACAGGATTTTTTGGGTAGGGGGAGATAGAAGGCAAGGGGGTGCAGAAAGGGAGCAGAATTATTACTAAATCGATGAAGGTTGACAACAACTGTTTTAGGACTTATAACCTAAAAATAGTTATTTTAATCTAGAAATGAATTTTGCATAGACACACAGAGAGAGAGGCCAACATTTTCCAAATTTTCAGATAAAATACGGATGGTTGACAGCCTGCAAGATGATGATTTGGTTTGCCACCACCATTGAACTTTGTTTCCATAACTTGGTATTTATTTTTCACAACTTAAGTCTAATGCTGTATTGTTCCACGAAATAATGCTTCTTTATAACTCATCAAATGACATTGATGAGAGTAGCAATGAGCAGAAGGACAAATTAGCGATGTTATTTACCAGGTAGCTTTAAATATTTAAAAATGGCATATAGAAAATTATATCACTACAAAGCAATACAAACAGGGGAAGCTGAAATTGTCCTCAAAAATTTAATTATAGTTGTTTATTTCAAAATGTATACTTATTAGAATGGTAACATCAGTAACACAGAACAAAAGATGTTGCTAAGAAAACAGAAAGAAACATAATATAATGATGAGAAATTAATGCAATTGCAGATACGTTTAGATGCCTTGGTTTGAAGACCATTCAGTGCAAATAAAAATAAACAAGTTCTGAGACCAAAGGCACAGCAGAGGCATGTGGAAATTGAAAAGATGCTTTGGACTGCAGAACATCAGATGTACAATCCATGATGGGCATGAGATGATTTCTCCCTGGTTTTGGCATACCAGAAAAGAGTTCTTCCTCTGTGCTCCCTTGAAGAGCTGAGAATGGGACAACTGGCACAGCTGCCTATAAAAAGCTTTTGCTCTCTGAAAGTTACACAGACAACCATCACTTATGACAGCAATAGAGCTGGAATATTTGTAGGAATTTTGAAACTACTGAACTGTCGCATAATGCTGTCATGCAACAGATTTAATTTGCCTTTGTGAAAATTACAGAAATAACAGAAAGGAGAAATGAATGCTAGGCCAGTATACTAATAAAACAAACAGAAAGAAATAAGGACAGGAGAGTTTAGGAAGAGATTGAATGAATCATAAAGATCATGCTAGTCTAAGGCAGACTTAGGGTTTTCACATCTTAGAACGTGAAACTATTTTCTCATGTAAAGTTTATTTTCTTAAATATTCTTGAACCAAATGATTATTTTCAGTTTCTTAAGAATTTTCTCATTTAAAAAAATAGCACTTATTTTTTAATCTGTTGTTTTCTTTATTTCAAAGAGTAGCTTTATATATGTCAAGAGTTCAATACAAGATGGTGAACACACAAGTCTTCATCTGTATCTTAACTGAAAATAATTCCAGTAAAATCAAAGGACATATGGAATAAAAATCTTATCTGGCTCTGAAACAAGACTAACAAATAAATTATTAGATAGGGTTACACAATTTTTCATTTTGCCCTTGCCACTCTCTAAATTTAGTCACCCTCTATTTGCCTGAAACTTTCACCTACTTTTTCATAAAGTTTTCGTGTCTTGGGTTTTAGTGGAAGGAACTTGTCCTTGCTGATGCTTGAAAGAGTAGGTGAAAGACACAGCTCAAGTATTTATTAATATGCCATAGGTGAAAGGAAAAACCAAACCATTTGTATGAAAAAGAAAATTTCGCTGCCTCTTCTTTTGGGGTGGTTTGGTCATGAAGCTGAAATCTGTTAGTGAGCTAGGATGCTTAGGGGTAGTATTTCTGAGCAACCTGATGGTTACTACTCTTGAATTTATTGATTGAATAACTAGCAGGAAGAAAAAAAAAACAATAAGCCTTGAATTTGCAGTACAGTTGGGAAGGCGGTAGAAGTCAGTGACATTGCCTTTTGCAGAAGTATGCAAACGTCCAAAACTGAAATTCTAACTGCATATCTAAAAAAAGAAACACTGTTAGTGTCCGCTTTGAATCCTGAAATTAAAAGGCTAGAACGAATTGCAGGACGTCATCCCCTTGTTTCCTACTCCAGGACACAACAAACTCTGTCAATGATTTTCTTAATTGATATTCATCGACTCTGCCCTTAATAAACCTCCAGTGATGACAAGTCTTCTGTCTCTCCAGGTAATCTATTTTCAGATGATGCTGCTTTACTACTATTATAGGAAGAAAGTTTTAACCTGAGTTTTCAGTGCTGCAGTTTAAGCAGCATGGACATGGACCATGGACACCACACACAGAACAGATTATTCCTTCCCTATTTACAGTAGCCTTTGACATGCTAAACTTCTTGCATAGAGACAAATGTGATGTAGCCACAACGTCTGATAAACTCAGTGCATAGACACTGCTCTAATCATTTATTATATGTTGTGCCAGATGTCCATAGAGCCATTGCTGCATTTTTCACAGCAGGAAAGGAAGAAGGAGAAAAACCTTTATTGTTATCTTTACTTGTATGAAACACTCAGATACCGCAGTGATGAAAACAATATTAGAAGTTAGCCAGGTTCCCTACTTTCTTTCAAGAATAATTTGCCCCACTTCCAAGAATTGCAACGGCAGCCTGAAGTCTTCCCAAAGCAACCTGTAGAAATGTCACCTACACCAGGCTTTGCAATATGCCCAGGATGAGCTGTACCAATAAAATCCAGTCAAAAAGCTCTACCATACAAAAAAAAACCTGAAGTAAAATTAATAATAAAAATGTTATTTAAAGAAAAATATGAATATCCTACAAAACTATTGACACAGAAGTGCTTTTCCTTTAACAATGCATCTTTTTCAGTTTTGAGTGTAAGAAATAATGACATTAATATGGTGCAGGTACCATTAGAAAAGCCTGTCTTAGCCATATTTCCAGGCCTCATGTAACAACTAGTTTTTCTTAAAATACAGGGTGTTTCTTAAACAAAATCCAGGTATGCCTGCTGATTTCCCAATCATCACTGCTTATCAGTCCTTACTCCCTCACAGGCAAACACATTTTATTTTTAACAGTAAGAATAAGAACCAGAAATACCAGATACAGGAATAGGATGAATTTCCTTATAAAGGACGAGAAAAAGAAGAAGCTGTATACACTTGTCACGAACTTCTTTAGAATCTTGAAGCATTCTACCTACTTAGTCCCTGTATGGCTACATGACCAATAAGTTGCTTGTATAATTATCATCACTACCTGTTTTTCGCCCCCTAGATTTTTGCACTACAAGCTTCAAAACAAGCTTATACAGCTTAGTGAAGGAGCAATGTATGAGTTCTCAGGTTTTTCCGAGTCACATCAGGATATGGGACATGCTGGCTTTAGCAGTCAACGTATCTGTGAGTGTGGTCTTCTTCCCCAGCAGACCACTCAGACAGCATTAACTATCAGGCAAATCTTAAAGAACATATTTGTTTAAAATCACTTTTCCAAGGATGAACTGTACTATAGCACTATGTAAGAACAGAATTCATTATTAACACAATTAGGGTTTCCCTCAGCTACTCTAAAGTCTTCCCTTCTGAAACTAATTAGCCTCTAACCAGCCCCAGAGTTGTCATGCCTTGAGAGTTCTCAAATACGCACCTTCCTTTCTCTCATCATTAAAGATGCTACTACAGTTACCCAGAGTACTTCTCAGAAAGACTAGCCCTTTCCCAGACTAAACCAAAATGATCACCTGCTCCCTCTGTTTCACAGTTCTATGCTACCTTCTTGTCTGTCATTGATTACTAGGCTATCACCTGGTAATGCAGAGGATTAAGTTTTCTCCTGGTCCTGATCCTCAGGAACTTTTAAGTAAAAATTCCATTGTAGACTCCAGTATACTTCTGGTTTTGGCCATTTAACCACTACAGCCATCTGAAATTGGTGAAATTTTATTGACTATATTATTAGAAATATCGGATTGACAACCTTTTCTTTTAGATTTATACCTTTTATTTCTCTATCAGTATTCTATAAAGACCAAATATCTGGGAATGAGGTCTTCAACTGAAAACTATTCCCCTGGTATATGCTATTAGTTTTAGGAGGAAATTTTCTGGAGATTGTCACAAAACCTAATGAGGTTCATCTATTGTTACCCGTGCCCATGCTGTAACTTTGTTTTCCCATTTTCAGTAAGTACAGAAGATAGCCTGAATGATAATTACTGGACTAGCTAAATTGTAGATGTATTTTTACTTATTGATTTTTTAAAATTTGTTTTCAGAACAGTCAAGTACAAGTTGTATTTGCAGAGCAAAAGAGAAGAGGGTGGGGGACTGCTGAAGAAAGAAGGGAGCGAAATGCTATCCAGCCATGTAGATGGTGTTGATAAAATTTATAGCTAAAAATTTAATATGTTTAGGGCCATGATGAAATGCTTATCATCAGCTTGCATTGCCTGTAGTTCTTGCTGATTCCAGCCCGCTCAGCATACCCTGGTAATGAAATGAAATGGCATGGGCCCGGTGCCTGAAAAATAAAATTCATTTCATTACAGTTCAAGAGGTTTTCTTTTTCTTTTCTTTCTTAAAAGCTGGACTCAGGAGCATACAGATCACAAAACTTTATGGGATTCTTCTCTTTTTTTTATTTTCCTTTTTTTTTTTTAAAAAAAAAAAACCAACTATGTTTTTTATCTGTTACTAAAAGGATAACCAATATCTTAAATTTAAATTTACTGGCAGTGACTCCAGTACATCCTTCCCTTAACCCCAGCTGTGGTCTCATGACTTCTGAGCACCTATTTTAAGAATTCTATTCAGAATCAATGTCACCATTGATTGAGTAATATTTTGGCTTCTTCTTCCTTGATTCCTCCTTATTTGCTCATTTACCCTTATCCAGCCATGGTGATTCTAGCTTAATAACCATTTAAAGGTTACAAAACACCAAGCTGGATCCATTGTCTCCGGTCCTCTTCGCTGGGAGAAAAAAAGAAAAACCTAAAATCTGATTTCTGATACCACAAAACAAGAATGTTTTTGTTTGCTTTGGTTTTATATTGCCACATATAGCAGGTTTTCCACAGTTATAAATCTGTGGAGAAGTATAACTGACAAACAAAATTAGACTATACCTAAAATACCACATTCTAACAAACATTACATCACTATGATTCATAATGTTCCTGTGAACTAAATCTTGCTACACAAGATTTATCTATGTAAACTGATGTGCATACAGTTTTGTTCAACAGCACTAAGAACAGGATTAGTCTGTTAAGCTCCAGTTTTACTGTGCTCTCCCCTCAAAACTTTTATTTTATTCCCCCCCAAAAGAAAATTGTGTTTATTTTTGCATTAAAAGCATACTTAACACTTCCCAGAGTTACCATTAGTTTTAAAGCTAAATTCAGACCTTTTATTCTCCCTACAAAACTGTGTGTTTCCATTAAACAGACTATATAGTTGTCTCAGAATTTGGCCTCTAATATTTCATGCCTTCAACAGTAAATTGAATGAGCCAAAAGGATCCATATTTCTGCCATATATATTTTATAAAGAAGTATGTATTCTATTTTCAAACGTGCTAACCTTTCTTTTTCGGGATAAACCAAAACAGAAGTCAGTCTGAAAGCTTTTCGCATTGATAACACAAAGAACCTATTATTTAATTTGTATTAAATCCAGGCAGGAGCTGCAGAAACTCTCCACTGAGGTGTATTGCTATTTTATGAGAAAACTGACTTTTAAAAGCAGAAGATGAAAATACTTGCATTAATAATCTTCTTCCAAAGCATGGATGGTACAGTGATTAAAGTATTATCTTAGGGCTTTAATGACCTGGGTTCAAGTCTCTGTTCTATTTTCCTTATCTCTTTGAGACACAAAGCTACATGACTTGTGTTCCCAAACTAATAAAAATACCCAGATGCTAATGATTCCCTGTCCTTGAAGATACTTTCAAAAGTTTTTTAAGTTAACTACTTTTGGTAGACACAGACTTGATCCAACTAAAATAAATGAATTCCAAGTGGACAACATTTCAACATGATATCCAGTGTTAAAAAAAAACCAACACCTTCCTTAGAAAAGCAGAAGCTCTTGAAAACCATTTAATAGCTTTCTGGTATTGTCAGGTGAAATATCTTGAATTTGAAACATCTACCGGATACAAAGTCTTGCTTTCTACACTTCTGAATAGTTACTCATATTAATAGAGCATAGCTCCTAGTAAATACGATTCATACTTGATGGCTTACAACCTGAACTGACTTCTACTTTCTTTTCTTGTTTTTTTTTTTAACCTCAGACTAATCTATAATCCCACTTGTCTGTCATTTTCCATTGTCAGACCCACTCTGAAGGCCCTCATTAGAGCAAATGAGGGGATGTGTGGGCAGCAAAGTTACACAGTGCCAATTTGGCTTTACCTGAATGAAAAGTGCAGCTAAATCTGTTGAGGGAGAAGAGCCTAACACTTTCAAAAGAGAATTACATTCAGCAAGGTGCTGAAGAAATTAATTGTTCTACAGGATTGGGTTACTGACCTCATTAAAAGCCCCAGGAACAATCAACTTTCTGAATTTTGTCCTGATAGGTATCTGCTGCCCTCTGATAGCACATCCCTTGTTGGTAAATTTAACACAAATCTTTTGAAATGGTAACAGACTGCTTTCTCCTGTCATTTTCTAGGACCTTAGAGTGATTGTTATTCATTCCTCCTTAAACAGGATTGTATTTCTCTAAATTATTTCAACTCTCCACAAGGTAATGTTTTATTTTTTTCTGATTTGCAATTCTGGCACTCTAAAACATCAGACATATACCGGATTATGGCTGCTACAAGGGAGATCTGGGCATTTTACCAGTAAATCTCACCAGCTTCAGTATCATTAGAAGGATGATGACACTTTACTGCCTGCTTCCCCAAACACATGCCACCTCCTTTCATTAGCCTTTGGTTTACTAGCACTGCTACTGAGCTTAATGAACGAAAATACCTTTTCCTGCACTGGAAAGTGTAGCCTGTCATTAATAAAAATGTAGTCTCCAAATTTGTTTATAATAGATCTCTTTTCCCCAGAACAAGAAAGAAGGTTAGAATGGAAATAGTTTTCTAAACTCTGGCAATGAGATTAGAAATTCAGTTTTATGGCCTGTATGGATTTGAATGCAATGACAATTACGGAGAACAAACATTACTGACCTCTGATGTATATTTGGCAGTCTATATTTCAACAAGAAGGTCACTACTTTTTTTATTGAGCTGCAAAGAAGAGGAATCTAAGCAAAGAACCAGGAGTATCAGTGGTTTGGCTGGCTGAAATATGTAATAGTGATCGCTGTTACTAGGGGCTTAACAGGGGATGAATACAGATAGTCATGTTGATAAGGGTCAAAGGAACTAGAGAAAAATGGAATAGGTAGGAATCAGTAATGAAAATGCCAATCTGCATTCTGAAGGAGAAGAATGAATAAAACAAAGAATGAATAATGTGGCAAAAGATATCTTTCTCCTAACAGACATTGTTTTCTGCTAAGACTAGACACACATTGGTGGGTGCAAGAAAATGTGCCCCTTCTCCCATAGTGCACTAGATACATAGATACATAACAGATGCATAAAGATTGCTGACTCCAACTGCTCTATTAAAAAATATATATATATAAAATGTATGTAAAAATAATTTAAAAAAATCTGCTGAACGTGTATCTACAGCCAGACTGTAAGTTGCTGCACTTATTAATGTATCAAACATTTATGATTAATAATAGCCTTCTCATGACTGAGTTAATGTGCTGCAGATTTCAGAATGAGTCAAGTCAATCCAGGTTAAGTGATTCACTCTGTTGATTATTTTCCCTCAACGTGAATTTGATGAGATATGTTGCCTCTGGAATCTGTTATCAATAACTGCTACAACCTCCAGCCACAGTTGAGGGCTCAGAGCCATAAAGTACTGCAGTACTGCACAAAAAAATACTGTAAACACTGCAGTGAGGTTTATTGAAGAAGTCTTGATTACCATGACAGCAAACTCCTCTAACCACAGCCAGTACAGCGAAAGGTAGTTACGGAATTTATCGAGTCTTGTTCAAACCAAATATATATCTACCCTCACTCTTCATTTTTATTTTTCTTCATCACCCAGAAGGACATAATTTTTTGGTTTATCACAAACCTTCTGTCTATTCTGTCCTCTAAGTCATTTGTCACACTCCTCAAGGTCACAGGGGAGTCTCAGTGGGAAAGCATGTGTGTTGATTGATTGGTACTGTGATGCCTACATCTACCGGGGCTGCTAAATGAGCTTCTCTCCCCTCTCCCCATACTCTCTTGCCTCCAAGCAGTGATGTGATTGAGGGTATGGAAGGAAGAGGGGGGGACACCTTGAGGGGAAAAAAAAAAGTCTCGCCTGTGAATCCACTTAAGAAGGTTCATAAAGCAGTATTATCCCTGGTGATCAAACTGTCTTGTATCACTAATCACTGACCACTTGCTGGGTAACAAAAAGGACATACTTTCCCTAGAAAAAATAAGATACAGTAAGTCTGAGAGCAGTGAGAGAACAAAAAAGCCAGAGAGCCAGAGAGAGACAGCGCACAAGAGCGAGAAAGAGAATGAGAGTGCAAGAGCATGAGTGAGAAGGGGAGCGAGCGTGAGAGGAAGGGCACGCACCCGAGAAAGCGAGAGCGCGAGAGCACACGCAAGGGAGCGAGAGAGAGAGAGAGGGAGGGAGGGAGGGAGAAAGTGAGCGTGCAAGAATGAGCAAGCGAGACGCTGAGTGAAAGCACGTGCAAGAGAGCAGATGAAAGAGCGCGCTTGAGAAAGCGTGAGAGCGAGTGAGCGTGCACGTGAGGGGGTGCAGCCTTGTGCGCAGCAGGGGCGACAGGAATAGTGCAGAGGAACGTGTGAAAGAAAGTGGGACTGAGAGCAAGGAAGAGCACAAGGAAGACAAAGGAAAATAAACGAGGAGAAACCAAACATGGAAACTCCGTTCCTGAAAAAAAGACACAGAAACTTCCCTCTGTGGCTTATTACTACTTACATTATTTAGGAAAAAAGCATTTTAATGCTTCTGGTAGCTGCACTCCTAAGATATGTCTATTAACTACACTGAAAATACACATGATTTTGAAATGGACACTGGTTATATCTGATATATTAGATGAAAAGCTGTGCTTCTCTGAACAGCTCCTTCCTGTTCATCTCTTAGAAACTCATAAACACATAGACATGCCATCAAACAGATTGTATCTGCAGCATCCAGAGGCACCATTTTAATTTCAGAGAGAGAAGAAATCTGAAAGATTATGATTGCAGTAGGCATCAGTGGCTTGTGGATTATCATAACATCTCCAATAAAAAGATCCTAGATCAAAACAAGACTCACTACCATAAAAATGCTAAATAAAAAATCAGATTTCTTACTGATGTATTTGTTCTTCATAAGTATGTCTAATAGCCGGTATCTAGAGGGGTGTTCCTCTGCTGCCCTTCAGTCACATCAGCAGTAAAGAAACAACAGATATTGGTGGTGAAAACAGAATGAAAGAAACTGTCATTCTCCTCCTTTCACCTCACTGATTTGTCACTCATACAGTATAACAAGGTTAAAAATTCCCACCCTCCTCTTTTTGCCACCCAGCTCGTACTCTCATGCAGCGGGACTATTAAACGCATTAACCCTTAAAGGCCTTTCTGAGTCATCTCTCCATGACCGGCAGGTTGTGTCCATCTTCTGGGCACAACTCTGCCTAAACCTTAAGGCTAGCTTGGGGTTTTTTTAAGGTAGTTAACATTCCCAGCTTCTAAGTTTGTTCACTATCAAAAACATTGGCAGTTCACAAGGTATGTGAAGAACCTACCAATATTGTCTTGGCTTCTGCATAACCTAAATAAAAGTGAAAGACATCATTATCTCCTGTACAAGAATTACGCATTAAGAACAGTAAGCCTAATTTTATGTTGTTAATACAGCATAGTGTGCAAAGGCTCAGCTGCGGCCATCCATGCGCAAGCCACATAAAATTGCATTATATCACCAACTGAAAAATAGATTAATATAGAACAATTTTCCCACTGACAAAAATATAGACATAGCAAAAATAATTAGATGCAAAATTAGTCCACTTTTAGTGAAGTAGACCAGTAATATAATGTTACAAAAAAATCCCTTGTATGAAAATACCAATTTTCTGTGCAACGGCAAACACACAATTCAGAACACAGGAATAGTAGTAGTATGATAGTACATGCAAACCTCTAAGACTTTCTTACTACTAAAGCTGGAAAATACATAAAAGTAAGCATTTTCCAAATCTCAGGTTGCACAATGAACACTTAAATCAGTTATGAACAGCTACTGATATAAGATTTACTATTAAAATTATTAAGCTGAGTGATCAGTTACACAGAACAGATGTCAAAACCTAAACACTCAAGAACACTAATCTTGTACAATTTTGAAAGCTATTGGCAGGAGAAATTTAAACAGCCACTCATTTGTAAATGGTATGCTGAATTATTTAAAAATTAAAAAACATAACAAAAAGGTCAGAAATAATGGACAAACCATTTAGAGTGAACACTTAAACTTTTTTTTTTCCCCTGAACAAAATCACTTTCACTAAAAATTTGTTTCACATTTGTCACTAGACTTTTAAAAAATCTGAAAGATAAACCTCAGGTTATGTGGGCACATCAAATATTTATGAAGAATATGTGAAGTTTTCAGTACAGTAATTGGGATTACCTCACAAGTCAGGAGTGAAAATAAACCAAATGTCACCATAAGGCATTGCATGTCTCTCTAAATATGCTGCAGGACACATTATAGACACACAAATAAAAATTACAGGAGCAGTCCCACTATAAAGTAGAGCAAGGATCTGTATTTTTTTGATTGAGGAAAGTCCCTGAAGTATAAGTTAATCTTTTCTGAGTGTTTACACTTTTATATACGTATAAATAAAGAAAATAATCTTTGATATATATTCTAAGTCTATATGTTATTTTTTGGGGGCAACTCAAGATGATTTCTTCAGGATATCTGCAGGATAAGAGGTAATAGCAAGCACAGTAGTAAAGGTCAAAACAAAGCATTGGTGATGCGTATAAGCATATGTGTGGTTTCTTTGCTATAACAATAGAAACATCTGCTTGGGGACATTTTTGGCTACTGACTGCAGCATACTGTTAGCTATTTTGTCTATATGCCAGTAGAGAAAAGAGAAGTTGCATGTAGTAAAACCCATAGGTAATCAGCAATAAAAAGCGAAAACCTTAAAAAGAATTAGTTTGCAGGAACATCCCAAATCTCAATGCTATCACAAACCAACCCACTCAGTTGTAAAATTATACCGGAAGCTTTTTACAAGCAAGCTTTCCCAGGCAATCTAACACTCCTTACCTTTGCCTAGGACAGATATACTGCAAGCAAAATATTTGTCTTAATCTTTCTGCTTCTAGAAAACACAGAGGAAAATCAATTATTGTCATACTAACTTTTTTTTTGTTTTTACACTCAGCATTAAAAAGTGTTTAGTCTGAGTTCTGGGGAAGGGAATGTTGGCGTCATCCTTACTTCACTTGTTTAATCTAAACTGGTTTTTTACCTTCTAAATGAGATCAACTTTTTTAAAAATTGCAAACCCACTTTAATCTTAAAAATTATTTGTGGAATTTTGCATTCTATTGCCCCTCTCAAGTTATATTGTAAAATGACTGGTAGGTTTAAAACTGATAGTTTATCATCACGAAAGGTCCAAAGTCTGGTCTCACTCTCTCCTTTAAAAACCAAACCACTAGAAAATAAAAATTAATGGGAACTAACAAAAATACACCAGTGAAAATGTCACTGTTTCAACTGAATTTTCTACATCCTCAACTCCACACCTTTACTTCTGCACCAACTAGTTAACATTCAACTAAGTTAAACATCTGTCTTCAAAAGTGCCAATAAAGTACATGTTACAAGCTTGAATTAGAAAGTTATAACAACAGTGTATTTTACCACTTAGAGTTTCCGCATCAGCAAGGGTATTTGCTTTGAAAAGCAGCAGGAGCACTTTCTCAAACTCTCTCGTTCCCCACCCATAATCACTCAGAGCAAGTAGCAAGCACTTTTTTTTTTCTTTTTCTTTTTCTAACTCCTTCCCTCAGCCTGTTTCCAACGCCATCAGATCTATGGCACGTCAATAAATTATTCAGGCCCAGGCTGTCCCACGTCTTGCTCAGTTGTTGGACTTCCTGGCACGCTTCCCCATTAATATCCACGGACATACGCACGACCTATAGAAAATCACGAACATTTGTACGTTAAATCCCTCACCCTGCATTAATCACAAGAGCATACAGCTCCAGCTGCCTTACTGAGCCCTCCCGGGGCAGTCCTGTTCCCTTCCTCTCACTCCTCCTCTTGTTTCATGCCTAACCTATGTTCCCATTTTATAAATTTTGATTCCCATCTCCTCTCTCCTCCATTCCAGTTGTTTATTATAGCTCAGGACGGCTTCAATGCAAGATACCAGAGCTGTCACTTGTTCCAAATCCTCCTCCTCCGCCTCCCACCCTCCCCTCCATGCTCAATTCGCTCCACAAACAGCTGCATCACAGCTGTCAGGGTGAACGGCAAAGATGTCCCTTTCCGATAAGACTGTGCCTGTGGCACACAGAGGTCCTTCGAACAGCTGATTAGCGGGAGATAGGCCACGGCAAAGTTCGGTGCCATCTGTCAAGTCTGCTGCCAACGTCCACACCATCAGCTGAGCTGTCACGTTTGGTTCCTCATTTAGGGGGACTGGCAAGGACTCTTTTTACGGCTAAGGAAAGATGGTGGAGTATGGGCAGCTGAGAGAAAGTGGAGGGTCAGGCTCTGCCAGTGTTCCCTAAGAAGCGTTTCATACCTACTAAAACCCTTTCGATGTGTATGTTTTGTCTCTTCCAGTTTGCTCCTCTGCTAACAACTCACAACTATGACAGCAAAAGAAGAGACAAAATGCAAAGGCGGGATAGACTAATTTTTTTTGTAGACATAGAGGCTAATACACCTGTAGCTGGCATTGTATTTGTGATCGCAGTGTTTGGAAACTATCCTCTGAAAGTATTCATCTCCCCAAAAAGTCTTATTTCTAATAAATAACAATGAAGAGCATACAATTCTTGTGATTTTTTTTCCTTCCAAGCAAAGCTTACTACGTATACACTGAGCACTACAAGCACATGTAATTAGCTGAAGCCAAACTCCAGTCAAAATGACAACCTTTGGAGTGCAGGAGTGTTTTTGCAAGAAGATGAAAATGTGGAAGGGAACAAGAAAGGAAAGTAAATCTCTGATTAGGTCACTATAGAGCAAAAGATTCTGGGATGCCCGTGGGGAGGTGCCATATTTAATTTCAATGGTTTTTAGATATCTGAGCTGTCAGAGCCAAAGCACGATATTTAGCTAAGGCCATTAGTGTGGGCATAGTGCCGTCGCATCAGGAAGATGCACTCTGAGCACAGCCATTATGCCAAATTTAAAAATATAGTGCAGTTTAGAACTGTAAAATAATTTAGGTTGGAAGGGAACTCGGGAAATCATCTAGTCTAACCACTCAAAGCAGAGGCTAACTTCAGAGCAAGACCAGGTTGCTCAGGACTTTGTCTAGTCAAGTTTTGGGAATCTCCAAGGATGAAGATTCTCCATTGCCAGTTTTAGCTTCATGCAGCTGAGTACAAAATGGCTCTTCTCTCAAATCACACCTGGGAAAAGACTACACCTGTGGCATGCAGAGTTCTTTCAAACTCTCACTACCTGTGAATTCTTTGTACTTGCAAAACACAGGCATGGCTGTTGCCCAAGTTCATGTAAGAAGGGACATCTTTATCACAGGCTTCTGAAAAATATCATAAGGCTATGTGTTTTCAATGCAATATCAATTGGGGGAAAAAAAAAAAATCCAGAATATCAAAAGGACCAAGCTCCTACTTCAGTAGAGCACATAACCTGCTCCAAAAAGGTTTTCTCATTGCAGTCATTTTTTTAAACTGTTTTCCCCCATTTGTTCCTTAATTGCATTTTTATTGCAGAGTAAATACTTGAAAGAGGCAAATCTCAGGTTTAGATTTAGTAGCTATGGAACCCAACTTGTTGTGATGAATAAGCTTCCAATTTATTTCTCTCCTTTGTTTTTATTACTCACTTTTCATTTGGTACTGTTACATGAAGAAAGAGCAACTACCTTTATTTTCACTTGAATGATTTGCTCATCATAGTTTAAAATTAGCTCCTTAAGTGTCAATATCCAATGTATGGCACAAGGACACAATTTTTAGCAAAGAAAAATTGGACTGGGTTGAACAGGAAAAAAATTGGAATAGAACTATTAGGAAAAAAATGGTTTTTATATTAAAAAATATGGATGCAGCAGTACTACCAATTAAAATAGTTTTATTTCCATATGGCTATAACTGATCACCAACAAAATTAACCTTAGCTTACAGAATATTTTGTGTGATGCCATGCTGAAACTTTAAAAAAAAAAAAAAAAAAAAAAAAAAAAGGCTAAATTCCTTCATCTCCCAGAAATATTTTTCCCTTGTTTGGGTCTTCTACCTTAATCAATCAACTTGGTGGTGTCTTCAGTAACCCTGTTTCTGGGTGGTGGGATTTTTTATTTATTTTAAATTAGAAGAAATAGCTACTTGAATAGAAGCAATTAAGTTTTACGCTTCTTATTACTGAGAGGTAATTGGAATGTGGTTATCATCCAGTTTCACAAAGGTACAGGCATATACTTAATTTCCTCAAAATCTGAGTTACATTTGCAGGTAAAATATGGAAAAAATCATTCTTTCTTTCCATCAAAATGTTACTCCTGATTTTCATTTAAACTTTTTTTAACCCCCTTATTTTCAAACATCTCTCCCAGACATCTGCACCCAGGAATTTCATACTAGCCCTTTCTGCCAAATTTATGAAGGTAAAGCTTAAGAAATTCACACTCATTAAAATCTCTTTCCATCAATCCTTCAAACTTTGAGAACCTTGATTTCCATCTGACATTGATTTTTGGATTTCATCCCTACAAGGAAGAAGTCTTATCAGAGACGCTCATACACTGCACGCCGGATGACTTGGTACAACTTCTTCAGCTGAAGCATCAAAGACAGTGACAGGGAACAGCTACTTGCATTGAAACACAGCCTAATGTGACTTCCAGTGGGATTTTAATTAAGACCACAGCGTTTGGGAAAAGTGGAGTATTCTACTTAATGCTATTTTTCACACTTTGAGTTCAAAATGTTTGCTTAAAATGGACAGCATAAAATTATTCTATATTTTGTCTTCTATTTCAAAACAGTTATCAAATAGCTTAATTTAAAAGCTTTGTCAAAAACCTTACTATATGATCAGTTATATACACTGCTCAGTTTTTACTTCATAAAAGTACCTCAGAAAACAAATTAATTGCATGCATTTTACCTCCCAGATGAAAATTAACAATTCAGAACTACAGAAATAGCAAAGAAACAACAACTACTTTACTTCAGCTGTCAGCTGAATTCAGTGAAATGTAAAATAAGATTTGGTATGTCTAAATGCACAGAAAAAACCAAAAAGAAGTCTTTTTTCCACATATAACTGCAGAATGCAAGTCCGTCAAGATCCACAGAATACGAAGATAAAATACAGCCCCTGATCCAGCAGGCACTTAAATCACAGATTACAAAGGTTAAAAACAAGCAGAGAAACAAAAAACCCACACAAACAAAAATAAGTGATGCATACACAATAAGTTTGTCCTAATCTTCTAGGGTTTTTTTTCTTATTATTGAAGGCCACATAATAGGCTAGGTCAACTCTTGGCCAGAGTGCAGTAGGACCATTCTTATGTATGCTAACTGATTAATCAAGAGAGATGGATACTGAGATTAATTAAATTCTTTTAGTTAACATAAATTTTCACTCATTCATTCATACCTTCAGTGAAAAAAAATTGTTGTGATGGGAAGCAGTAAATCATTTACTCATTGTATTTCTAAAGTTCCCTTTCTAAATTCAGCAGAATGAGGTGGCAGCTATGGAAGAAGCACCACAACCGTGTATTTGAAACGTCTGAAAACACACAGATTGTTGTGGCAACTGCCAGAGGTCACAGGCTGAACCAAGAGACAATTACTGGAAAACCAAAAATGCAATTGTTTTGACAAAAAGAGAAGAGGACTGAGGAAGAATAAATATATAATGTCCTCTGTGAAGGGAACAGGGGAAGAAGGGGAAGCTTTAGAAACATCCATTAAAGAAAAAAAAAATCCCACTTGAAGGGTGTGCAGGGAGTGGAATAGTATTTTTTCCCCCATTTTCTAGCCAGTTCTACACTGCACCGAAATTCCATTTGTTCCCAGATGTAAAGTGAACTACATTAATTTTCCACCTGCTTTCACATACCATTAAGCTTCCTGAAAATAAGCATTATTCAATAAATCTGCAAGGATTTCTATTTTAGAACACTTGTGATTCACCCAGTTACTACAGTGATGTGACCCCTAATTAAAAGTGCATTCTTAGATAAAGAGCAGACCACCTGACATTACAAAAAGATTTAAAGCACTTCTGGATTTCACAGGATGAATTCTGAACCCTTTTGATGTTGGATTTTTAATTTTATGATCTCCACACTTTCTTTGACTCACCTGATTATGCCCCACTATGACAAACATTTACACATGTGCTTAACCTTACATAGAGCTCCCTCTCAATGAGGAGAGGGGATCATTTTATAACGATCTGGTTTCAGTACTTTTGAATTGTGTATCCTATTTCTTCCAATCATAAAGAATTGATTTAGCCACATTCAACCACAGAAGAAATCCTTGCTCGTAGAAAGATTCACCGTCTGTGTTGAGACTGAGTAAAATTTGTGCTGGTCTCATGGAAAACCTCAGCTGCCAAGGTCCCCTCCTTTGAGAGAAATGAGATATGGCAAAATGTTCACCAAGCTGAAAGTATCCCAAGTATATCGATTTAGACACAGTCATTTACTTCGCTGGCAATACTGATAGGGTGATTTTTTTTTTTTCAGAGAAAATCTCTAAGTCACGTTTCTGAATAGCAATTCAAGGAGATGGAATTCAAAAGGAATTCTGAACTCAGACTGGTGGTAATTAATCATGATCAGCGGACTCCTTGTTTATCTGGTTGAGATAAATAACAATTAGAGTTTGTTTTTATTACAAAATTCATTTTGTTAAAAGTTTTTACAAAACAGAAGATCAATGTAATGCTTTCTTCAAAAAATGAAAAAGAAAACCTTCATGGAAGTAATTATTTTAAAATAAAACAACAATAATAACCATTCACACTTTATTCTGAGGCATGGTGTTTACTGATACATACCTGACTGTAAAGTAACAAGAAACTAAGTATTAAAAAAAGTGAAATGTTTAATCTGTAATTATTATTGCCTAGATACCATACCAGCAAAAGGCAAATATCCTGTAACAGTTTTATTTCTCAAGAAAAGATCAAAAAGTATATTAAATAGAAGACCTGTATAACTTTGAGTTGGAAAGAAAATGAAAAAGGAAATACATATTTTTACTGCTTATTATTACAAAACCTTACATTCTCTTACAGGTAGGACAGATGCCCTTAGAAATCCATTTTTTATCCTTTATTCACTGTACAAACAAGTATGTAAGAGAAGCAAACACTGTCATCAATTAAAATAGGATCTCTGTGTATATTTCCATGAATGGCAAGGCAGCAAACTCAGTCTGAAGGTTCCTAATTTACACTTTAAGATATTACACTCTGTTCGTATGCTGTTCCGTACTGGTTTTTATTTGAGCATGCAGTAAAAGCTGTTGCCAAACAGGGTTTGCTGAGAAGAACATTTAATAATGTAATAAAAAACGGAGATAAGAGAACTGCACTAATGTCTTGCTGTACAAAGGTCAGAAAATGCAAGAAAATACTAACTTTTGAGGGGCAGAGGAATTTTTTCAAATTTTCAGAGAAAGTGAGTGCATGGGCATGTATGCCTCATAATTTCATAGAATGCACTTCAGGATTGTGAGTACACAGAAACAGAGATTTTAATTTCTCTTGAAATTGTAAACCACTGAGCATTTAACACAGTCACTTATATAAATCAAACACAAAACACATACAAAAAGAAACCCTTTTGTGTTGCTTATCAATTACTCATACTTTATTTTAACTTCCTAAATTTCTCCCTTCCTGTCTTA
The DNA here is from genome assembly GCF_000690835.1 of Fulmarus glacialis. Taxonomy (NCBI): domain Eukaryota; kingdom Metazoa; phylum Chordata; class Aves; order Procellariiformes; family Procellariidae; genus Fulmarus; species Fulmarus glacialis. The sequence continues at coordinate 74,349 of NW_009185681.1, read as the reverse complement.
GACAAATGTATCTTCAGATACATAAAGGGGTCTGAAGGGATAGAGGAATCCAGAGAAATACAGATGATATTCTTACAAACACAACTGGATGAGCCAAAGAAACATTCAACTACATCCTTCCCATTTTGTTTGTTCTAGGGAAAAAAAAACCAACAAAAACCCTCCCCCAAAGCCCCCAAACCAAACCCAACACTGAACAGAAATTTATACTTTCCTTACCAGAAGTTTAAACACACTTCTCTTGCAAATTTAACAATTTATATTCCCACTGTCTCTGAGCATATGCCTACACTGCAGTCCCAGGTGTGACTGCAGCTGGACCCCAAATATGACCTAAGCAGCTTGGGGAATGATGGTAGTGGAATGAGCTGAGGACACTCCAGCTGCTAGACCAGTCTACCCAAGCTCCCAAAGGATGAGGGGTGAGAATATTTCAGCCCACACTCAACACAACATTGCCATAGCTAAATTGGTATCTACTTGATCAAGCACGTATATATGTGCTGCAAGCATATTGTTGGACTGCAGCATAAGATCAACCTGAGATACCACTAGGGGTGTTTGGGCTGATTTTTTATTCTTCCTCCAACACGGGGAAAATGAACAAAGGCTAGTCTATCTCCCCTCATACTCCTATAACTGCAATGATAACAGACAAGCCCAATCCCAAAATTAATCTATGCTCTAAGAGCTTCTCCACTCAGACCAGTCTAAAGCAATGCATTTTTCATCCCATTCCCTTGCTGCCATTGCTGAGATCACCATAAAAATCTGTATAGTCTGTATAGTGCCCAGTTAAGCATTCCTAGAGAATCCTAGTCCCAGAGATAACCTATTGATGGACATATATGGGTAGATGAACTCTAGCAGCTCAAGTTAGTCCAGGGGAGTCAGAAGACATATTCCAACTTTCAGGTTTGTGCTGGAATTTTACACCTCCATGTTTCCAGCCTTTCATGTTTGAATGTCTTTTGTGGACCAAAAGAGCTGCATAAAAGAAACAAACAAAAAATCTTTTGTGGTAAGACATGGTTATGAGCATAAAGAACTGAAAATGCCAAATGATAAATTAAGGCTAAACTACTCAATTAAATTAAAGGAAATGAAAAAATGAGAAGTTAAATTCATCAATATCTAGGTATCTTCTGAAATTCCATACCTGCTGAAACAGATTCTCTTTGCAGTTGGACAATGGTGTTTTACACTGACACTATTGCCACACTAAATTTGAAACTTAGAGGTTTGTCACAACAATTTTAAAGGTGAGGAAATAATAGATAAGAATGGCCTGGCTTTGTCACCTTTATAGATTAAGTAACCCATACCACAAGTAGTTTCTCTCATAAGAAAAAAAGCTAAATGGAGATACCTCCATCTTGTGTTAAATAAGTAAGCTCCGACTGAGAGTTGGGAAGCATTTAGAATTCAAGGACAAGTCTTTAATCAAATGAGATGAGAACACCAAAAAAAGGTAATCACAATATTTTATGAGAGGACTGAATTTGATACTGCTAGCAAATTTGCTAATGTTGGTAGGTCTTATGAAAGACCTATGTTGCACGTACCAATAAACTGCATACTCATTTCAAATTATTGTGTAAATGAAGACTATCCCATCCCTCCAATGACAGGTACTGTGAGCCCAATGTGCCTGCGATGCATTGTTGATCAGGTAATGTGGAGCTGACCTGGGCATGCTCAGTGGTCGTTTGTCAGAGAATTCTGGAAATCAGATTATTGAGCTAAAAAGAAAAACAACAAAAAAAACCCCAAACAAAACAAAACAACAACAAAAAAAACCCTGAATAAAACAGAAATAGAATAGAAAAGCACTAAGCTACCTCTGCAAGAAATTTCTACCTACGGAATCTAATAAGAGTTGCCAAGTTTAATCAGTACTTTGAACTGCTTGACTGAAAAGCAGTATTTCTGCAGCATATTTTTAGGACCATTTTACCTCATGGCATTAATGTAAAATATTTCTCCCTTGTTTAGTTTTATATAACCAGTATTAATAAATTAATAGTGTATAGAAGACATCATAAAAAACCCCACAAAAACCCCCCACAAAAAACAGATGGTTGAAAATGGCAACAAACTTAATGAGGAAACAGCAACATAAAAGAGAACCCTCCAAGTGATCAAGGAGAAAGTCAGTGACACAAACATGAAGACTCCCTAGAAACATACCTCATAATGTCTTTTTCCAGTCTTCTGCAAATGAGAAATTATCACATAGGGATTTCATGCACAGTTGTGAGAAGAATACTGTCAACTTTGCTAGGCTGACTTGCACTGAATTTGACTGCCAAATGATTGTGAAAAACTAGTCAGCTACTCACAGCTCAAGGTGATTACCAATAATGAGCTTCACTGCAGAAAAAATAACATCAAGTGCTCCAGATGAAGCAAGCCACGGAAATCACTGAAAATATCTGTAAGTCAGAAAGTCTTACAATTTTACATGAGAAAGCTGAATTGTTCATAAAAACTCCAGAGCTCCAGACTATGGATCCCTGTTGGAGTTCTGCCTAGTCCTACATTACTATACACTGACTATATACAAAGTCTTCACTGTCAGCTATCTAGGAAATTATATGCCTTTAAAACAGTCCAAGTAGATTATAGTTATTTGCCATATACACTGCTATATGTTACAATTCTTAAGCTAATACAAAACATGACTGCCCAATTCCCAAGAGAATAAGTGAATACATAATCCCAAGCGTCTCGCATATTCTGTTCCTTCCTATTTCTGTATTGCTGGAAAGTCAAGGCCTTGTTCCCCATCCAAAGGCTATCGACATATCATGACCTATTCACATCAGTTACTAACTCCTATTCAGATGGCAGCAGTCTTTAAACCCACAAATAATACGAATCTTAAAAAGATGAGAGATAATATGTAGTTGGGTCATGGGCTGTCACAACAGGCAGGACTCAAGGCCAAGATGAGAGCTGCTGTTTTGACCCTACAGTGGTCCAAATTATTGGCAGACCAGAACTCAGCATGAATCAACAGAAGTAGTGTGACTCAGCATTGAAGAGAACAGAGTTAGGACTTACATCCTCCCCACTAGTTTGTGGCAAATTTATAAACAATTCCTCTTCTCAGCTAACAACTGCAACAAGGACTTTGGAGACCGAAAGAAAGGACACCATAGAAATCCTTGCTCATTCAGAATGAATGAGTCCTTGCCAGATCCAGATCAAACTTCTCCTAAAATGGTATCTTGATCGCCAGTCTACCTACTTACTGTAAGTCTTTATGGGTTTTGCAGCATTTTTTCTGTGACTGGGGATATTTAACCATGGATACATAAGCTAAGAATACTTCAGAATGATAAATACGCTCGAAAATGATTTACCAACTTCAGTAGGATATTGCTTTGCATTAAAGGTCACTGAAGAGGACCCTTAGGTTCTACTTTCTCACCAGCAAACAGCGTACATTTACAGCAGTATTGTAAAACTCTGTATGTTTTCTGTTGAAATGCTGCTGCTTTTCTATCTTGTAAGACAGACAGAATGAATTCAGAGGCCTCAGTCATACAAGCAAGTATGCTTGCCTGTTATAACTGCTCATTTTCCTGAAAAGCATGTAATTTCTCTAAAGGATCTGCTAAATTGTAACAAACAGTATTTCTGAAAAGTCACAATAAAACATAGGCTTTTAAAATACCATTAGATAGTACTGGGAACTTGTCAGATCCCACACAATTCATTCCCCCATCCAATGATGCATGATATTTGGCACATAATGTACTTATGCTTTTTGTTTGCAAAAGGAAGACATTTTTTCTCCCATGCTTCTGACCTTTATTCTTGTTATCAAATACTCTTTCCAATTTCATCGAATTATGCAAAACTACCCCTTGTGAGTAATGTCAGGAGGATTTTGTCCGTCTCTTGGAATTAGATATTTGACACAGTTTATGCAGTCAGTTTGTGTTTCCAAACTCTACTTAAATAAGAAAATATTAGATTGAAAACCAGTGCAAAGCCAGGAAAAAATTACAGAGCTCTATGTTTTGTATCTCAGGATTAGCTATTATATCTAATCAGTAATTAAAAATAGCTTAATACAAAGAACAGTTTCTCTAACCAAGTTTAGAGATTTCCTTGTCAGTACTGGAACTGAGCACTTGTGGGGAGAAAAGGTGCTGATAGGGATTGAAAGAAAAGTAGAATAGCTTGAATTTGATTGTACTTTATGATCCTTGTTACCACTTTTCTGCAAGGGTTTACCCAACTTTGAAATATCATTGTTATTTTAAGATCACTAATTAGTTTCTCTATAAAAAAAGTCATCCAATCCAGGAAGGCATTTCTTTCATTTTAATTATGTAATGACTATTTTCAGTGATTGGCAAAAGTTCTTCCAAATGCTAAGTTCAATCTGTATTCAATCAGGGACAATCTGTACTGCCTACATAGCATTACCTCATCTCGCTAGCTTTCACAGCAGCTACATGTTATCTATTGAGATTTTAGGATGTAATTTCCTGTGAATGACAGAAGCTGAGAGCAGTCCAAAACTGAGAACAATACTCACTTTTTAGAATATTGAAAATTTATGCTACATCAATTACACAAATAATTTAATATTTTTGTTTAAGAAGCACTTCAGTGCCACTACCCTGCTGGAAAGCAATAGCAGTGTATGCTGTTATTTAGTTGCTCCACCTACCCTTCCTACAAGATCAACATTATTCACAAAAGATCAATAGAACCATTATAAAATGTGTTCGCTATAATTAAGGAGGCAGGAGTCTTATATTTATGCCGCAGGATGCATTAAAATACCAACAGACGTCAGGACTGAGTTAGCACTCTCCCAGTTACTTCAGTTATTCCTCACTAAACCATGTTTTATTTATTTATTTGCTTCAAGTACCACCAATTTCTACTCCCTCATTAAGAACCCCATGCTCTAAATTTAAAAGCCCTGCAGGAAATATATTTCTTCACATCCTTTGGTGAGGAAACAGAGTTTAAAGAACATTGCAAATATCGCAGCATAATAATAGCCCAAGAAGCAGAATATTTACAAAGCTGTGATTTCTTTTTAGTATCATATACTAGTAATGTTAAGACCATCTGCACATATGGTCCATAGAATAATGTTACATTAAGAATTGTTATCAATGACTTGTATATCTGAGAAGCATTAAGTGTGTACAAACATATGTATAAATCCTTAAGACTATGAGATTATTGTTAGGTGGAAGGCAAAAAAAAATTTCTTGCAACTACGTACAACACAATGATGATTTAAGGAAGTCATGAGATGGTCTTCCACTGAATGTTCATCTACATGTCTATACAAGACCAACAGAAATTGCAATTTCAAGAATTGCTATGTCTACAGAAACTGACAGTGTTTGTTGGCAGTGAGTTTCCTTTTTTTTGTAGTAGTCATTCTGTTATGTCACACTCTAGAAAGATGCTTAACACTGTGTTAAAACCAGCATTCAAGTTTTTCTTAAAGCTGGAAGGATAGTCTCAGAAAGAAGATATGCTGACAGAAATGGGATGAATCACAGAAGAATACCATACATTTTCCTTACAATTAAACCTGTCAAACTTGCAACTGTACCTGTTGCCATAAAAACTTATTTATTCCACTATGCAAAGTGACTGGTGTTTTTTAAACGGTATATCACTAAAGGACCCTTAAAAAGAAGTAGTATATCTTATTGGAAAAGGATTTGAAAGAATTTAGCACCAAAGTGAAGTGAAGCCCAGCAACCAAATGTCAGTCAAAGTATGTTTTTTCCTTTAGGCCTGAAGCAATTTTACCAGCAGAATCCCATTCAAAATAAACACATTTATTGTCATAAACTTGTATAATTAAATATTGCACAATTTCATATAGTTGTACAATAGTGCATTGCTCCAATGTAAAAAAGACAATTTACAAGAGGTGGAAGCAGGGACAAGTTACAAAAGGAGCAATTTAGAACACTTCTAGGGCACAAAGGGCTGGTGTTAGGAGAGCAAAAGCCCACCTAAAGCTGATACTTGCAACAGACATCAAGGGCCACAAGAAGAATTTCTACTAGGATGCTGATAGCGAAAGGGTGAACAAGGAAAGTGTGGGACTGTTACTGAATAGTGCAGGTATTTTAAGTGACAGCAGGCACAAGCAAGGCTGAGGTACTCAATGCTTTCTTTGCCTGAGTCTTCACCAACAAGGGCTCCCAGGCCTCTGGAAGAGGGACAGTGTTCACAGTGAAAAGCAGTGGATGAGGATTGAGTCAGGGATATATGTAATGATAAGAATAATTCTGTTCCTTTAACTCTGGAACTGTGATAGTAAAACTGAATTGAGACTTAAAGATATCAAATATTGACAATGTTTTTTTCACTGCAGTTTCTATTCCAATTAGAATACGTTTAGAACACTCAGCTCCATGGCATATATTCATAATTAAACACACCTAAACATATCAGAGAAAGCTACTCTTAAACCAGATCTATTTTTAAATGTCTTGTTTTAAAGTGAATAAGAAAAGAGAAAAAATAAACTAGTATTACTTGATAATACTTAAATTAGAACTGACTCAAGTTTAACAGTGTATTTGTTGCACATGTAACAGCCATCATATTGCAGAAATGTAAAATAAACCACTATTTCAGTTTTCCATTGAAAATAATCCAGCAAAGGTTTGCAAATAATATATTAAATGTATGATTACAATGGAATTGTTGGTGATTTAATTAAGAACTGAAGAACAGCACCCTTTTTGAAAGTAACCCAGCAGGTTCCTAGTAAATGATCTGTAATATACAAGCCAGACTAGTTCAGCTAAAACCCAGCAAAGCATTAAGTGTGCAAAGGAAAAAAATGCAGAGAAACGAGTGATCGGAGAATGGTAGGCAAAACCTTGCACTTAGGAAAGCCAATCTTGTATTTCGAAGTCGAACTGTGAAGATTATTCACATTCAATTACTGTCCATCTCTCCATCTCACTACATCCAAAACGGATGCAATTTCAAGTAATTACCCACAAAGCAGAAGGAATGCAGAAACACTTTGGTATGGATCACACTTTTTAGATGTCCTGTGCCTGTTTCTCAGGTTTAAATGCTTCATAACAATTATATTTTAATTTTATACCCCTGTTCTGACCAAGTTGCCATGGGTATGCATTTAAAAAAAATTCTCATCAAAATATACTTTGAACAATAATGGGATCTTCTGCCTTGCTACTTCCTCACATACAGTTACTGTCTTGCCAAAAATGTATTTCATAGAAGGAAAATGCAATGAAAGGTTTCAAATTACAATAGGATAACATGCTGGACTGGCTCTACAGATCTGCATGACAGCCACTGTGATTTCCTCAACATTATGCTTTAAATAAATTGAGACAAGAAATGTAGGCATTTGTAACTTTACAACCAGACGAATACGAATACCATTTTGGTCCAAAGACTGCCTTAGGAAGAATACATCAGATGATATTTTCATTAATAACTAAAGGAATTCATGCCATTTGCTGCTAGGTAGACTGACTCTACGAAAGAACTGAAGCGTTGAGAGTATAGTGAACATACTATTCCTACTGTACAAGTTTATGAACTTATTTTTACACTGCAGAATTAACTCCTTTTACATATTTAACATGAAATATGACCTTACGGCAGTGCTAAAAAAAACCCAACCTCCTGTGCAGTGTATTTCAACAGAAATTTATTTCTGAAACAGGTGAAGTACAACACTGTAATACTGGTATCTGATTAAAATAAGTGATTGCCTGTCTAAATATGGAAACTAGCTGTATTTTAGCTCAGAGTTCAAATTTACCTCTCATTATAAAAACTGTAATACAATTTTAATGGAAGATACCTTTCTAAGCACCTGTCACAATCCACCCAAAAGCAGATGCATTTCAGCAGCTGTTATAAATGTGATTGGACATGTAAGCAAACAGTTCAAACTACAAGTTTTCTTCAAATATGCTTAGAAATGTATGGGAATATAAATCTAACAGAAATACAATTTATTTTAGTAGATTTTAATAATGTATTGGGGTCTTAAAATTATGGATGTTCTGAGCACACAAAAATAACACCTGTTCATTACCTGCACAAATATGTGTGTACACCCACACAAGTGTTCATTTTAGATTTTAAATAGAGAACATATTCTTTATTTGGACCTTAGGACAGTGAATGTGATAAGGTCAGGATAAAGATGACATTTTGAAATTTGTTGATTCATGAACCTGGGCTAGAATATAACATAACAATATAATGAACATTAAAACCATCCTTCTATACTGTCTTAAGCTTTCTTCTCTGCCAACTTTGCAGAACAAACAATTACAAGCAAGCTTCAAGGCGGGGGCGGGGGGGGAAGATATTAAATATGAAGACAGGAAGACAGTATGACTGAAAAGCTTGAGGTTTTTTACTAAGAACGCTGTTTTCTCCCTCATTTTCAATCCACAAAACAGTCTAGCCTGCTCTGAAATTTTAAAATCTATGAAGCCCAAAGGGGTACCAAAGCTAAGGTCTGTTCCCTCAAGAACAAATAAAATCTGTCTTTAAGATGGAGGGAAAAATGCTACAGTAACCTACAATTGACATTCGTTCTGCATCTGTTCAGAACACAATTTTACTTTTCCTATTCTGCTGACAGAAAAAAATCAAATCCATCGAGTCATTGATAGTCTTAGAGATTTCAGTTCAGTACCATTAAAAATCCGATAATCATCAAGAGAAAATAAAATAATTAGTGTCAAGACCCAAAATCAAAGGTATTACATGAAAATATCAGTTATTCCTTGGACAGAGCTCAATAGACTTTGACTTTCACCAAGTGTGAAGCACCTAATCTTTTAAAATCAAAGTACCAGAACACATCTGGAGAAAACCAGATTATTTTTCCCAAAAGGAATTATAATCTGCTTACTGGGTTTCTCCCTTTGGTTTTGATTTGTTTGATTCAGGAGAAATAAGGAAGTTGCACAATGGATTTATCTTTCACTGTGAACCAGAATCAAGGACTGAAGCAGTGTTGCATAACACAAAACTCCCCCTTGTGCTCCCACCGAGCGTGAGGGGGAGTTTTGGGTGAGGAATGAATGCAGAATCATGTCCTCAGGCTTTACTCACCTCTTATTTGGAGCTCCAGTGTAATTGTAACTGACATAAAAAAGGCCAAAAACCTGCTCCTGCAGCAGTGCTTTGACTGCAGAGCTTCTTATTCATGCTCTTCAAAATCATATTAATGCCAGTGTATTTTCAAAGGAAGATTGAAATCTTCCTTCAGTTCCACCATTCATAGGGCCCTCCCACATGACCCTGTTCAGTTCTGTTTTAAAAGGAGCAGTAACGGCTGAACTACGCCTTTGATCCTGCCACCATTTTTTTATATTCTAGCAGTATAGAATTGATATAGTTTCAGGGGCTGCTTTGAGAGTCTTTTTGTAGTCAGGAGCTAAATAATTCCTGCATTTAGGCTGCAGGAGGATCAAATGACAGCAATCTTTCAGGCAAGATACTTATCTTGATACAGATACAGTCTAACTCCAGCCACGAACTCATAATAAATGGCAATACTTAGTCTTTCATCTAATTCTCCTATAAAAGCTTGATATCTCTTAAAGAGCATACCCTAAATATGTGAGCCACATTTCTTTTCACATTCACTGAAAACTGATCTCACAAGCTTAGATGGGGGAATTTCTGAATGAGAGATATATATATATATCTATAAACTCAGCCACAGAGGGGAAAAAAATTCTCTTTGAAATCCTTTCTTTGTTTTAGGCACAAAACCTGTACAACCTCTTCACAGCAATTTTAGAGTTTATTCTTTAAATCCAAGGTCATGTAGCCATAGCAGCTAGTTCATGCTCAGAGGGGAGGTAATCATCCTCTGTTCTTCTCAGCAAGTGCTCTTTGCTGAGGTCAAAGAAATGGGGCAATGTAACACTGGAATCCATTACAAATTAGCATAATGTCACCACCTCTCTCTGTGACATTTAAAATGAGCACAGATGAAGGACAGTGTGGAAAACAATGCAATTACAAGTATCCGGATCCAACAATAGTTCTGGGAACAAGCAAGGAACTGGAACTGCATGTAATGAATCCTTTAACAAACTCCAGCGTTCCTTGTGTTGCCTTCTTTCTCTGCTATTACCATTAAACAAAACAAAACAGAAAAAAAAAAAAACCAACCCAGAAATTCCAGTCAGACATTCACTTCTGAACGCAGGAAACCTGAACGAAACAACACCACAAGCTTTCATCATGTACAAATACAAAAAGAGAAAATACACATAAAGGTGAGAAGAACACCATCTCAGCACCACAATGCAGCACCGCTGTGAAGCAATCTGTGAAGATGAGATCTCTCTCTGCCTCTACACTGACGTCTAATCAGACTTTAACGCTTCTGAAAAGTCACAAAAAAAGACACAAAATAGAAAGAAAAGGGAAAAGAAACATACAAACCCCAGAAACAAAATGTGTTATCTTGTGTTACACAGTCCAGTAGTAATTTCACCATATTCTTTAATGAGCTCTGCTCAAAAGTATGGGGAAGGAACATAAGTACAGGTCTTTTTACATAGCAGGACAGAGTGAGAAACAACTCAGCTCCTTTTCAATAAAAATTAGCAACTTCCATTTCTTCCTACATGCTCTAAGCTTTCTGAAAAAAAAGAAGTGGAAGTAGCTAAAAACTTCAGTCTTAACGTATTCTGAAAACATTTTTAATTTTATGTCCTTTCTGAAACATGATAGCTAATTAGTTATTTGATTATCATAATCAGAAACACTAATCATTGCAGTCTTGATGAAAATTCAGTGATTATCCCAAGAGGGTTGCGGTCCAGTAAATGTGTTGACAGGCTATTTGTTATTATAATGGCAATGCATCATGATAACATACAGCAGAAACCAAAAGACAAATACAGATTAATACTGTCCATGATACTTCAATACAAGAGAAAATCTAATGTGACCTCCAGGTCAAATTATGTGGTTCCTACTGAAGCAAAATTTCTTATAACATTAGTTTTGCATTCAGAAAACTGTAGTCTCCTAGTGAATGAAAATGCAAATCCCACTAAAATGACCAGCAACCAGTGCCAAGCCACATCATGATCTTTCCTTAAAATTACCACAGAGTTAACTGAAAAGTTAAAGAAAGTCTGTTTTATTGTTTAGAAGTAGAATCAAAATATTGTAAGTACAAATAAAATATGTGAAACAGCATCTCTCCCTTTCATAAAATTTTGTCTCTAAATCCTTCAACACATAAAAAATTATTTATTCTATATAATCATTATTATATATTTTTACCTTTATATTAAAGTAACCCCCCTTTTGAGAAATACTTAGCAGTACCAGACCTTTTCTTGTGAAAATTGCAACAGAAAACTGACATTAGCTAAACTACTTTTCCCCAAGAAGTTGCAGTTTGCCAGCCCAATTGAGGATTTATTTTTAACCCCATTCCTTCAGCCTGTAATTTCTTATTTCCACTTTCAATTTAACAAGATGAAAGCGGAACTGTTCAGAGATGCAATAGTTATGGAGTTGCTTTAAAATACTAAATTACTATTATCTGCTCCATGAGTTGGAACCCTTTTCTCTCCTTCTCATTCGTGCCTTTTTATTTTTATTATTTTCAGCAGGTAATATTAAATGTCACCCAAGCTCTACAAAAATACCAATGCTATTACTTTTTTTTTCCCTTTCAAGACTAACAGCTGCCAGAACTGTGGCTGTCAAAACTGGCAGCTGGGAACTTTTCCCATACTTGGCAAAGAGCTGATCGGAGATATGCAAATAGCACTTCTCCAAAAATTGTCCAAGGGGTCCCAAGAGGCACAACTGAGGTTAGATACTTCTTTTACAACTCTGTGAAGCCACTGTATCTTCCTATCTCCCAGAAATAGAAAGCAGGAATTCAAGACAAAGAGATGTCATTTTCACAATGACTTCGTAGAGTAGCTGTCTATCACTCTATAGTGTAAACGTATATGGCTTCCATTGTCACAGTATCCAAGCACTCTCAATATTTCACGTACATATACTCCCACCATGACTACCAAATGCAGAAAAATTATTATTGTATTTTAAGGCTAAGAAACCGAGGCACAAAAATGCAAAATAAACCTGGTACAATAATCATAAATTTTATGGATTCATATTAACGAATGAGAAATGAGATCTCACAGAACATCTACCTCAACTACATAAAATGAAGAAAAGCAATTATACTTGACTCATTTGTCAGACATTTGGCAAACTTGAGGAAAACTCCAGGAAAGAAAATATCAGTGGGTAATTTATTCCAGTGGTTTACCGCCTGATAAGCTTCTACATCTTTTACCCTAACCTTAATCTGTAGATTAACCCAATTTATTCTCCTCTTTCATTCGGTGGCCAAGAAAAGCAATTGATCATTGTCCTGTTTGCAACAAATTTTTGCATAACAGAGACCTCATATTCTCTCTGAGTCTTCTTTTGTCTAGATTAAATAAAACAAATTCTATCAACATTTCTTTATAGGTCATGTCTTCAAAACCCCTCATCATTCTTACTCTTCTCTTTTGGACTTTGTCTAGATTGCTCAACTCTTCCTTAAACCATGATGACCAAAACTAAACAACATACTAGATATGGCCTCAGAAGCACTGACTTGAATAATTATTTTCCACATCTTGCACAGAGTGATCCTGTTCATATATTTTACAGGATCACATTGTTAATTCGTGTTTTATTTCTGATGGACTATCACCTGATTAGTCAGATATTTTCAGCTTGCTGCATTTAATTTCTCCTTTCTGAGTGTGACATTTCCCACAAAACTTGAATGAATATCAACTTGTCACTTTAAAGGTGATTTCCAAAATTTTGAATGCTGATCCCCAACAAGCCCCCTACACATGTGAACTTTGCTAAAACCTTGATTTTATCTGCAAGTTTTACAATGATACATTAGTCTATCATCAAAATTATTAATGAAAAGACTGAAAAGAATACTCTGTCCAGGACAGACAAATGCAGGACTCCGTTGACATGCCTTCGTAATTTGAAGGCAGATTAACAGTAACTGATTGATTCTTATACATCGCATGATATTGATTAAACAGAGTCCAAGTTTGCCTACAGGAATGTCATGTGGCACAAGATGAAAGTGTACTAAACTCAAGGTGCGTTACATCTACAGATTTCTATAGATCTGTTACCCTGCCAAAAGTATCCTAGAGTTAAATTCACTTCTTGCAGATATTAATAGCTTGCTCTAGACTATTTCCAAGGATTCAGCTCAGACTGGCTATGACACCCTGGTTCTCTTTTTTTTCTTATTTTGAAGCCCAGTAACATATTTTCTTTCCTCTAACCCCCGAGGACTCCCTCAACTTCCATGAGTTCTCAAAATGTAGAAGATTCAGAGAAAGCTCTCATTAATTAATTTTTACTTTTATTCATGAATTTTATTTTTTAAGGTCTTTCTTTTAGGCAGCCATAACTTCAGCATGTTCCTCATCATATACTCTATGTCCTCATGTTTCTCATGTACCCTATGTACTCATTAAAACACTTCCATTGGGAATCTGGTCAAATAATTCTGTATGATGGTGCATGAAGACTGAAGCAAAGAACAGCACTGAATTCTTCAGCTTCCTCTACATCATCCTATATTTGTTCTCTTCTTCATAATTTATAATGGAAAGATACTATTTTCTTATTTCTATATGTCCATGAGATCAACCTAGCCTTTTCATTATTATTTTCTACCACTTTCTAACTAACATACAGTTTTCACTTTGCACTACTTTATTTTATCTTTATTTCCAGGTTGTTTTTCTATTCTTATGCCTAGTTTTTTCCATTTTTATATGATTTCTTTCAGTTCAGGTTATCAAAGAGCTTCTGATGCAGTTATAATGGTATTTTATGGTGTTACCTATCCTTTTGCACCTCTCAAAATGATTTACAGCTGTACTTCTACCAGTGTCTCTAGTTCTCGATATACCTCAGATGATCTTCCTCAAGGAGCCTACTTATCTGTTCCCTAAATTTGTCGAACTCCATTATCCTCATCCTGCTATTATGCATCTTCCTCTCTGTGAGGAAGAAGAGTGAAATGTAGGTTCCAAATGTTTATCCAAACATGTTATTCAAACATATTCAAAATTTGAGTCATGCTCAGACTAATAAAGTCAGGTCTTCAGAATATCAAAACAATACCCCACACCCTATCCCACAACTCTCTTTTTCTTTGCAAAAACTTTTGCACTTTTTCAGGAAATCCCATGTCTCAGAATAACCTTCTTCCCTTTGAGTACTAATGGTTGACCATTCAAAAACATGACTAGTATAAATACTGGTACTGTATTATCTAGAGGGAAAAACATTTGATAACTAGACACAGTTAGCATTTCTGTTCTGTAATCACCATCTTGAAGAAGCTTCACCTGCAATTTGAATTCAGGAGTCCCGGGAAACACAGTTTTTAATATTTGCTAGCAAATGGGAACAAATCAACATTGTTTTCCTTAAAACTACTGAGAATAGATATATGGAACAAGATAAATACTAATATAATGGGCCTCCAGAAGGCTGCTTGGGTGTCAGGCAAATGATGAAGTGTTTTAAAATGCAACCACAACATGAAAGGCAAACTTATTTAAAGGAAAACAACAAAAAAGTGTAAGTATAAAAGAAATCTTGCATTATTAGAAGGCATATAATTTGTCTGATAAAGTGCAATTTCGCTTTGCTACAATTTACATCTTGTTAGCTACTTCACAATAACTACCTGCAAGCCTGGTCTTACTCCTTTGCAAACAGGTGGAGGGTAAACACATTCTGTAGGGTTACTGCACATTCAGCCACGTGTCAGCATACGGTGGCTGACATTTGGCAACCTAAACTTCGGATCACATCAGAGAAACTGTTTGTGTTGACATCATCAAAACCAGTTCTCATCAATCCCCAGCATTACTGTTAGGATAGCCTGAAAATATTTTGGCTAAAACATTAATTCCCTTGAATTTTTAAGGTTTACAGTGTATTTTGTACATGCCTAAACAAGACTGGAGTGATGAATTTTGCTGTCTAACAGAGGTGGTTTACCTCAGCAAATAATTTCTCACATTAATAACCTTTCTTACAGGAGTTGAGTGACCTTGTATAAATATATTCGCTCTTTCTATCAAAAATTAAAACATGTAGCATGATTTGACAATCCATCATTTTCCTTCCTACGAAATAATAGAAAGAAGGTGCAAATCCCAAATGTGTTACATAAATTATGCATGTAATTTATGTACTACACTACAAATTCTGAGAACATATGCATTTCCATAGCTTCTAATTGGGCTTTTTACAGATAAGATGTTTCCCACTGGGAAGCAGTTAAAAATACAGGCAGACAGTTGTCCCCACCTCACCATGACCCCAATCCACCAAGAAATCCAAAATAAACCCACAAAGATGGCATCACTTTACAAAAACAGAAGAGCTTTTTTAAACTTTTCCTTGGAAGTACAGGAATTGGGTCATGTTGCATTTAGTAAAGATGGACATCAAGGGCCTACGACTGTAGGAAAGATATCGTTATAATACAAAGTCTTACGATAAGGCTGAAATGCAGGATGCATTAATATGAAATGGGATGGTTTTGAGGGTTTGATACGTTCAAGAGTTTGAGCATAATCCCAAATATTAATTGGCAATACATACACTTCAATAACAGAGCCAGAACAAAGTACCAAATAAGTTCCTACAATCTAAATACTTCTGCTCAGAACATTAAATCAAATCCAACATTTAAAGCTAGTAAGCAGAAAATTGGGTTTCCAATACCAATTCCAGTATTTAAAATAAAGGATCATACACAGCATTAAGCAATATAGGTATCCTACTAATTTCTGTCAATACTAGCAGGGTCATGAAGCTCAGTACAGGTGAAAAAATGAAGACATTATTTATTTTTTATGAGCATAGCTAAAAAGAAAACCACTGAAAAACCATCCCAAAAGATTAATGAAGTTGAATAATGGATTTAAAAGGAAAAAAAAACCCAAACAGCGATTTGAATAGTCCTTTATGCTACTGAGATCAAATCACTACTCTTGATCTTAACTGATGTTCTTATCACAAGTTTGCTTTTGTATTTGTGATAATACAATGGTAATAACTTTTGATTTCAAGTAATCAAAAACATGATTTGAAATCTAGTATTTTATTCATGATGGTTACTGAAATACATGTTTGTAAACATAATCAGGTCCTTCTGGCTTAACTCATTCTCAGATTATCACCCACAGAGTTACTAACCCTGACCTATTCCTTTGCAATAAAGCACACAACAGAACTCAGTACGTGAAGTGTGTGAAAGCAAATGTAAAATAACCTGGGTCAACAGGGCTTATTTATGGTTACTGGAATAATGTAAGTCCAAAAAATTTCAGAACAAGCACAGAGAAAGGCTTTTTTGTCATACCCCAGCTGTCAAGAAGCATTAAAAGCAAACAAGCAAGCCAAACACCAGTTTCTTAATATGGTAAGGAT
Organism: Fulmarus glacialis; assembly: GCF_000690835.1. Taxonomy (NCBI): domain Eukaryota; kingdom Metazoa; phylum Chordata; class Aves; order Procellariiformes; family Procellariidae; genus Fulmarus; species Fulmarus glacialis. The sequence continues at coordinate 57,795 of NW_009185681.1, read as the reverse complement.
ATGGAACGTAATCCTCTACAAAACTACTTACATACTAAATTTAGTAGTCACTATTTCAATAGTGGGTGCAAGAGTGTTTCATAAAAAGCTAAAAGAGGCAGAGGAGATGGATAAATAAAGATATGATTTACAGTCAGAATTGTATGAAGAACTTAGTAAAACTGAAAATCTTTGAAAATATGATAAACTTTGGCTAACCACAGAAATTTAGGTTTCAGCCCAGACTCAATGAAACATCTACTAAACCAAAAGCAAACAACTGCACTGAACGCATAACTATTTTCTGTTGTGTAGTTGGCATTTCATAGAATCATAGAATAGTTTGGATTGGAAGGGACCTTTAAAGGTCACCTAGCCCAACCCCCCTGCAGTGAGCAGGGACATGTTCAACTAGATCAGGTTGCTCAGAGCCCCGTCCAACCTGACCTTGAATGTTTCCAAGGATGGGGCATCTACCACCCCTCTGGGCAATCTGTGCCAGTGTTTCACCGCCCCCATTGTAAAAAATTTCTTCCTTATAGCTAGTCTAAATCTCCCCTCTTTCAGTTTAAAACCATTCCCCCCTGTCCCATCGCAACAGGCCCTGCTAAAAAATTTGTCCCCATCTTTCTTATAAGCCCCCTTTAAGTATTGAAAGGCTGCAATAAGGTCTCCCCAAAGCCTTCTCTTCTCCAGGCTGAACAACCCCAACTCTCTCAGCCTTTCTTCATAGGAGAGGCATTCCACCCCCCTGATCATTTTCGTGGCCCTCCTCTGGACCGCTCCAACAGGTCTATGGGTTTCTTGTGCTGAGGGCTCCAGAGCTGGACGCAGTACTCCAGGTGGGGTCTCACCAGAGCAGAGTAGAGGGGCAGAATCACCTCCCTCGACCTGCTGGTCACACTTCTTTTGGTGCAGCCTAAGATACGGTTGGCTTTCTGGGCTGCAAGCACACATTGCCAGCTCATGTCCAGCTTCTCATCCACCAGTACCCCCAAGTCCCTCCCAGCAGGGCTGCTCTCAATCCCTTCATCTCCAGCCTGTACTGATACCGGGGGTTGCCCCGACCCAGGTGCAGGACCTTGCACTTGGCCTTGTTGAACCTCATGAGGTTCACACGGGCCCACTTCTCGAGCTTGCCCAAGTCCCTCTGGATGGCATCCCGTCCCTCAGGCATGTCAATGTCATAACGTGACAACAGTCCAAACACTGGATGAGATTCAGTTACCTAAACAGAGATGTCTAATGCCATTTAAAATGCCCCAGAGACTCCCTCACATGACAGATTATGACATACCTGCTGTCTCATAGGGTAGATAGAACACAGGACTACTAGGTCAACTACACCTTTCTATAAGAGCAGCATACTTGGGATATGCCAGGGCATCCCAAACTGCATGGGACAATTATGTTCAGGCACCTGAATTCCACCCAAAGTATCTACATTTTTATTCCTTACTTCCCTGATACAGACATTAGCTAAGAGACTTTTTTATTGTTTCCAGACATGTAAAATTGCACACACACTTTTGATTTCACCATTATGCACAAGCCTTTCTTTTCTACCTGTTCAGCTAATTTATTAGTGCTTTAAAATAATGCTGGTGTAACAATTTCTGTTCATGTTCATTCTGATCTTAGCCTTCATAGGTTCATCCTACCTATCTTCAGGCAACTAACTATGGTACCTACATTAACTCAGTTTTGGTTCTAGATTCTCAGTATGATTTAACCCACCTAATATCTGAACCACCTTCTGCAGTTACCTCTATTTTCCTTTTAACTATCAGCTGGCTACTTAATTTTAGAGGGACCCACAGATCAGCTCTCAGGTGTGGCAAAACTAAAATTCAGCAGAGATGTGTGGCAACTGTAACAAGCTGGCTCTTCACCTTCATGCTCCCCTCATCTCAGGTACACCAAGGGCTGGGTGGCTAATGACAAGAATTACTTGGTTGTTCAGGACTGGAATTGAGAATGAATTTTAGGCATGTCTCCATGCAGTATAATGGGAGTCCGCTGACTGGCACGGGATGGAGAAAGTGGCACTCAGAGCAGAAAGGAGAGCTCTTGTAGGAGGAAGACCTCAGACCTGACGTCTCTTATTTCTTATTAAAAAGAAGTCATTTATTCTGTAAAACAGCTCTCAACCTTGACCCTTTACCCAATTTAATGTTAGAGCAATGAATTGCTCTATTGCATGACAGTTTTCTGAAGTCATTCCGAAAATATGAAGAGACCTGATCCTAAAAGAGACCCTCTGGAGATTTACCCAGATTTGATTAGAAAAAAAAATAACATAAACTTAAGACCTTCTCCCCAAAACCCAACAACCTCTCCCATCCCATACAGGCGTGTGGATATAAGATGAATACTAACCCTACATTACACTCTCTTACTGCTTCAGGCTTTTCCACGCTTATCGAAAAAGTAGATGGACCATCATATGGAGCATTCTCCTCTTCTTTTACACTACAGCAAAATCACAAACCCTCCTCTCAGGGCCTAAAGTTTTTGCTCCTGCCCTGTGCTCTTCCTGGTGCCCACGGGAACAGCTAGAAAGTACAACAATTGTAAATTTCAGTAGAGAAAAAATTGCGTTTAATTCTGAGGCTTCAGTCCAATTCTCATAATTCGTACAATAAACTGACTGGTAAAATATTGTCAAGACTTTTCTCTCAACTTATATTAATTTTTTATACAATCTATTTGATTAGAATTTATTTAATTAAAATCACATTATCCATTACGTGAATCACTGATTCTCCAAAATGCAATGTTACTTACTTTGAATAACTCACAGAAAGCTGAAGGAGACAGACTAAAAATGTACTTCAAATTGAAAACAAACAAACAAACAAACAAACAAAAGAACAAAGGAAGGGGGCAAATGCTGGGAACTCAGAAGGGAGCTAGAAGTATTGTGAAAGCAGAAGTGGTAATGAAGCAGAGAAGACTGGAGAGAAGTTGACATTACTGGAGGGCTCTCCCAGACAACAGGCAAATGTGGGTTTACTGCAGTGGAAGAAGAAAGGCAGAATAGGTTTAAAGATACAATTTCGCAAACCAGGCTGCGTTCTTTCTACCCTTCATGGAATATGTTTTTGCTGAAATTCTGTTTTTTACTGCAAACCCTTCAAACCCCCAAGAAATTCTCCTCATGCACCCACACTGTGTTTTCTGGCTTGAATAAGTCTGTTAGTAGATAAACACTACCGCTGCCTCATGCTTGAAAAGTTTTGAATGTAATTGACTGTCAATGATATGATGATTTATAATGCAATCTGCTGCTACTTCTGCTGCTGCAGATAACTCTAATTTGCCTCTATTGTATTAGATATGATGAACCTGACAATCATTTTCAATTTTCTTATTTGGCTTTCATTCAGGTTGATGTGGCCAGTAACAGTGAATTTTCATTGTTCTCCCCCGAAAGCAATAAAGGAATAGGATCTTGTTTTATATGAAGCAGTTGGCTGTTTCCAAAAGACTCATTCATTGTGTAATGAAGCTTCTGCCAAGCAAAATATTTAGCAAAAATGTGGATTGAAAGTTTTGTTTTAAATCGTTATGTTTTACTGAATCAAACACTGGCCCAGTTGTGCTACACAGAAAAGAAGATAGGTGACAGGGAGAAAGGAGCCTACAAACATGATGGACACTGTACCAGCTAGTTAAGATTACACAGTTCCATAATTCTGGTCATACTCAGACCTGGAGGCTTTGGCTTCTCTAGGAAAGATAGTGAAAGAGATCAAGATGTTCATGGTTTCTGTTTTGGGGGAAAACTAATAAGGAACAGAAAGGGAAAGTGATAGAAAAGACCCCAGTGCACATAAAAATGAGTTTAAAGATACGCTTCTCAAGACAAGCAAGTACCATTTGACAACCCTTCAGTTTACAGCTGCGCTATCTTGTAAGGCAACTACTCAGGAAGTTAAAATATTTGATTATTACTAGCCATAGAGATAAGCAAATCAGTCTTAAAGTGATACACATCAGACTATGAAAAGACTTTGTGGCTTTGGATAACCCAGCTTCCAACCTCTCCACTGTATTTTCTCTCCTTATAAAGGAAAGATAATGACACCTGCATTTGCTCTAACTTGCTTTGGCATGCACAGACAAAACATAAGATGTAAAAATGACATATTTCCAGTCCACATAACAGCTTCTATTTACAGATTTGCATCTGTTTCCTCATCTAGCAAAGTTGCAATGCACCAGTCACTCCAGCTACCACATGGAAGAATGATCTGGGTCCTATTCTGCCTCATCCATCACCAAAAAGGACTGGCATCTAAGTTTCAACAAGTAAACTCTATTCTGTGGGTAAGAGATGGAAGACAGATTTAAGATCTCAAGTTCAGTTTGGACAGCTGGCAGTTATAAAAAAGATTTTTTGACTTGCAAGCTAAACACATTTAATAGGGAAATCATTGAGAAAGAATAAATATGAACTCCATGCTGTCATTTTCACATAGTTACCTTTTTGACTGTAACTGCATTTCAAGTATGACATGATTTACAGCGTCATGCTTTCTGTGTATGAGCATTAATCCCATTATCATTCATCCACAATAAACTATACTGCTGTAAAGGTTAATTTAGTTTCCAAATAATATGAAGGAAGTTTTTTAAAAACAAAGCTTTCAGAAGCTTAGGCCAAGTTTTGGGGAATGCTAACTGGTTTTCTCCTTTTCCACAATTCAGTCATAACTAGCAATCATGCTTTACACTTGTTCTTACTTACAGTATAAAATATCACAAACAACAGCATGAAGAATGTTGTAAAATATGTGGAGTGCACAAATACAAAGGTTGAGAGGAACTGATATTGTTTGCTAAGCACTTGTTATAGTAATTCAGGATTGGAAAGCATTAAGTGATTGCTTTCCCCTTGCAAAAAATTTGTGAGAACCTACAACTAGACTTTAAGCATACACTTTAAACATTTTACTTCTTTAGAAATAGGAAACATTTTTATTAGTCGAATGATATGCAATTGTTTTCTGAAAGGCTTAGGAATTCTTTTTTGAATAATTTGTTCATAAAGCTTGTAGAAGAAACAAAAGATATACTCATCCTTGATCAACTTAGGGGAAAAATGCAAGCAATCCTATAAAGTGTCTTCAAAAATATGAATTTGTATTGTATAATTAATATGTAATCACACATCAGTGAAGCAAGCTGCATCACTTCACCTTTAATGGCTGGAGTTACTGAAGAAGAGATTTCGGTTGGAGACAAATGTGAAACTGATTACAGACTCTAACAGGGAATCAGCTAGAATAGCGAAGGTAGTACTATGATGTGGAAAAATGCCTGCAGTTACATACAGATAGGACGTGAGGCAACAATTTAACAAGATAAAATCTTTTGCATGTGGCCTATCTTTCAAATAGAATTTTACTTTTATTCTGCAAGTAGAATTTCAAAGATGCTCTGCCACTTCTGCTTTGTTCACACAAAGCGACATTTACGGATAGAAACTCAGTAGTGATCTGTGGCCATATACCTTGAGAGACTATATGGATTGCATTTCTCTACACCAGGTAAAGTGTGGGCTCCGAGTACCTACGCACAACATTTTCTCAGTCTTGAAACTCAATGATCAACTTAAATGCAAAAACATCAACTGTCTTCAACAGCCCTCAGAGACAAACGAGCAAGAATCACAACTGCACCTACAGAACCACGGCCCATGCGTGCAGGCATAAGCTTTAGTCTTTTTTCCCAGTGAAATGAAAAGAACAGATCTTTCCTTCAGTGTAAAAGCAAGTAAAATTCATTGTTTAGCAAAAATCTTGTTTAGTATAACTGGTTTCTGTCAGTATACACTGCTTCAAAACTTAAATGCCTTTCAGTCCCAGAAAGCAAAGGCAAAAAAAAAAGAGATCATTTGACTGAGAACGGAAATGTAAAATTACAATGTAGTAACAGTGCAGAAACTTAGCAAAAGTTACATGTTCCTACAAATTTGATATCATATACATATTTGCTATTATCTTTAGGAGTTTTCAGATGATACCTTACTCATATGTTAGTTAAGTTGGGAAAGAACCTCCTGAGATACAGGCTGGTTATGGTTGACATACTACATTGTAATTCATCTCCTTCTGTCTACTGTGTTATTTGTAGACAGAGGAAGAAAAAATAAAGACAAGGTTTTTTTGGTGGCTTGTTTCATCTGCTAAAACCTGTTCAAGGTAATCCTTGCTCCACAGTGGCTCCCCGTGGGAGATGTAAGCTGGCAGCAATACATGCATTCCCCCAAAAAAGAGCAACTGAGACATCTCTTTTAAAATATACTCTAAGAACAGGGAGCTGAGCTCTTAAAAAAAAAAAAAAAAGCATTTTTCTACATGCAGTTGCCAGTATGGCACCTCCTCAAGTTAAGAACAGAAGATGAGAAATCCCCTGTGCCTTTATGTGAGAACATTTAAATGGCAAGTTGTTGAAAAATTTGTTGAAAAATGAACCACCCTACTTGCATGAGCTGAGCACACGGTTCCTCTCTGAAGTTGGCCTCTGGGGTTTCAATCCTGTAACAATTTTAGCTATATAAGCAAAATTCCAGCCTTCTGTACTCTAAGCACCAGATCAAGTTTTTAGAAGGTCTGTATATCTTCATCAGGACAGTTACATATCCTAAGTGTTTTACTTTCCCTATCATGCCAACGAGATTTATGAATATAAATTTCCAAGCAGAAAAAGGTATTCACTCTTTAAACCAGAAACCCTTTGAAATGTGGTGTCTCTATTCACTCCTCTATCAAACAGAGAAAACAAAAACCACACACGAAACAGTGCCTGAACACATCACACTGCATACAGCTCCTCTGAACTGTGGTAAGCACTATCTGAATCCCGCAATGTGTGCAGAGCACAAAAAATGAAGTTATTATTAGAGCTTTTATGAACACATAAAAGCAATCCAGTGATGAAGGAAGAACTTCCTAGCATTTTACAGTGCAGCTTTGCTACTGAAGCAGCAGCCCGTAGTTAAAGAATTCAGTTTTTCTAAAGAGATGCTTCCACATGCACACTTTGATGACAGCATCATAAATGTATTCTGATCAAAAAAAAGGAAAAAAAAAAGTCCTCACTATTTTTCCGTAATGTTATCCTTTCCTTCTCCCTTTCATTGCTACAGAACACACAGACCAACATTTTCAGATCTGACACTTAACGGCTCAGCTCCTGAATCCATATGGGGTATATTTAACTGCAATTTTTATTCAATTCACTATGGGTGCAGACACTTAGCTTTACACACCAGATCTGAAAGCATTGGTTATAGTTCAGACAAAATTGTATCACTGGGTGGGAAACCATAATATCAGAACTGGTGAAAGGCCGCGTTCCTTTTAGATTGTACTACATAGCAGAAATATAGAAGAAATATTTAAAAGGCACTGAAAGAGAGGTGGTGTGGTGTGATTTTTTTGAGAAACTGAACTGTAAGAGTGAGAGAGAAAAAGGGAATTTAGCTGTCATGCAAAGAGCAGGACTGCCAGTGTTAGAGAGTTTTCATTTATAGAGAACTGCAAGCAGCAAAGAACACTAGCATGCTTATTGTCAGTGAATAGCATAATTTACCTTTAAAAGTACCTCTGCAAATGAAAAGAAAGTTAATATAGCTGTGATAGCTGAACTAATCTTTGCAATCTCCAGTCAAGTGAGAGAGAGAAATATGTATAGGGGACTTCAAATCCAAATCTTCAGTCTATGTCATTGCAGAGGTTTCTTATCTAATTTAAATATTTGTAGCCATTTTGCTGTTGAACATTTTATTATGAATAAATAGCAATAAATGTATTTCCTGATCTATACTTTTAGAGGGTGTTCTTAGTGTTTCAGTTCTCGGACATCAAATACTTTCTCAAACAGAAGTGGCAGTGGCATTTGCTAAAGCATGTATTTTGCCAAAATGGCATTTAACCAAAACCAAATTTCTCCTGTTTCCAAGCCTTGTGTTCTACTGAACTTCAGTTCCATGGCAGCCCTGTCATGCAAACCACCTGGAGCTGGGGATCACCTGGCTTCTGGTTTTCTTGATGCAGAGACAAAAGTCCCGACACCGATGGAAATTTTGTAGCTGCATGCATTTAAGCATGCCATAGGGGCCTGATTTACCAAATTATCATACCATTTGATTAGCATCCAGTCAGGGTGTGCACCCACACTTCCTTTCTCTAGAAAAGGGTTAGAAAGGGGGAAAGCCTGGAATATGAAGGTCTTGCATTAGTCACAGTGTCAGAATGTGACCAGTCGATATGTGCGTCCAGCCCTGGGGCTTTGTGTAGCTAAAGCCTCAGGCTCATTTCCAGGACCCGACCTCGACCCATAGTTTCTGAGCCCAGTTTTCTAATACGGTGCAAGATGCCAACTTAAAATACAAAATGGATTTAAGAGAAAACAAAATGTTTACTTTAAGTGTCCAGTATAAAGAGCTATTTTCAGCATTGTTTGGCTTTTGTTTCATGTTTCCATCTATGCAAAATACTCTCCTGTTTTTCCTGTTTAGCAACTTGAATTTCAAAATAGTAACCTAAAAGAAAATGCTCTGGATCAAATCCTTCAAACTTGCCAATGGCTCTGAACTTTATAAATGACATCAAAAAGAAAAAAAGAAAAAGAAAAAAAAATCTCTTCTACAATCACAGGCTTTGGGGTTGCATGCCGTTCTGGTAAACAGAATGTTCAAGTGGGATAATGCTTTTTAATACCAGTAAACATCATACTAGTTAAACAGAGATAAAATTACAGTGCTGTCAAAAAATCTCATCACAGAAGTTAATGCATGATGGTAATGGGCTTCTATCACTTTATGGGGAATAATAGCAAATTAAACAGAGGGAAGGTTTAGGTGCCTATCGCATGCATAACAGGAAAGGACTGCACCGGTGCAGTTTCACACTCCACCTAATTGCTGCCTGTCACTGGAAAAGATAATCCTAGTCCTCTCCATCTCTTAGATAGTTGGTTCTTACTGATTAGTGGAAAAGAACATTTTTTTTTCCTTTTAAGGGATACAAGATAAGCAACAGGAAGCACAAGGGCATAAGGGATGGGAGCATCCTTGTTGGCAGCAGCCTATAATTACATCAGATTAGGTATAACATGATACTATGCCCAAGGCTATCTGAAGTTTTAGCACTGCCCATTACATTTTGGTAGACAGAGAAGAGAAGAAGGAAAAGCTCTGCTGTTTAGAAGAACTGCTGAACTACATATCTAGATGATGGAATTGGAGATTATGGGAGCCGTTTGCTAAACAAGACAGTCAATGCAAATCCCCCTGTCAACCCACAGGTCAAGCCTATTATTCGCAGTACCCTAAAGAAAATTGACATTTTAGCAAGCTAAAGTTTGTTTAAACCTCAAATTTTCTAGTGTGAGAGTACAGGTACTCCTAGCAATACTTCTGTGAATAAATTAGAATTAACCTCCAGTGTATCTCATCTACCAAACAGACACTGCTCTCTGCTGCAATAAAAGCGAGGTTTCAAAACCATTACCATGAATTCTTCCTTCTCACTGTTTAGTCTGAGGCTGCCTCCACCATTTTGACTTTGAAGACTCGTAGATCCCTGTTACAAGTAATAGCTCTATTTACTGGCCCAGGCAATTACTGGTTGTACCTGACGACAGACGGTTTTAGGCAGAAGCTACAAGTACAAACACACCAGGCTTAGCTCTCCTGTCCAAAGCTCCAGTCGGGAGGTCACAGATGATACTGGAAAATTTGTCCAGCACACTGATAGTAACAGAGGAAGACAGGTAAATAAAGCAACTTCTTTCTCTGTTGCTCCCAGAAACTTTCTGGGTATTAACCAGCAGCTGTCATGGCTACAGAGACTAGGATGGGTGAAGACTGGCATCGGTACTGCTATAATAACTCCTACATTTATTCTCCTTTGCATGAAATGGTAAAGCATGCTCTGGCCACCTCTCTTCCAAACACTGCCAAAAAAAATGGCAGTGGGAAATATTTTAACGCACAGAATTGCTAGTTCTCATTGAAGTTGTCTTTTTTTTTTTTTCCCTCACTCCAGTAGACTGACAGATCTCTCAATGATTTAGCATCTAGCAGTCTGTTAGCTTGACAATAGTAAAAGGTTCAGGATGGGGGGGTGGGGGGAGAGGGTGAGAATGACAGTGGATAAAGTGAAGAGAAAGGAAAACCAAATATTCTTGCATAATACCTAAAAGAATTCTTCCCCCCCCCACCACTTCAGAGTAAAATTTAGTCTGTGCATCAGCTTCTGCACAGAGACTGTAAATCCAAGCTATGTATCCACATACATACCAAATGCACCAAGGGAAGCCACTTCTCTTTTTTTCCTTGATAAGGTGTCCCCTTCTGCCACTACAAGATGAGTAAATTACTCCACCTGTCTAACTGATCCCCAGTATTCAGCCTGACACTGACAATGGCAGTGCACCCGTTAGTGTGATGGACAAGTGATTGGCAGCACGGCATTTGCTGCTTTCTGTAATAAGTTGGTTATTATACAATGATGTTGACAATCTAGAGAGACTGCAAATATTAAAGTGTAACTAGGTACAGGTTTGAAAAAGAAAAAAAAACAGGTTATGGGTGAAATGTGACCCTGAATAAATTTTATGCCAAAGGCTTCTTTCATTTTGAAAAGAAAAATATCAAATTTTAAGTATGACACTTTTTCTTAGGAGCAAATTATTCTATTTACAGGTAGCCACCAAATGTCAGTTCTGAGTTTTCCCATAAACTAAGCACAGGATTGCAAGTCACTGCCTTGATCAGCTTCTCAGGCATATTGCATCTATAAATGCAAAAAGTGGAAGCAACTACAGTTACAGTCTTTGCAAGAATACGCCTTCTGCAGCCATAGTAAACTACCACTTTGATGCAGCTATTCCATTTTTTTCCCCATGGTCCTACTATGTTTCTCCCTTCTGTACAAGCATCACTCTGGACCAAGTGTCACTTGGTCACTTGTTTGAGGACAGACAAAAGCTTCACCAGCTATTAGCAGCTGGAAGTCTGATCGGCCTTGGTATTTAACAGAGTTACTATGACGCCAGTCTATAGGCTATAAAACTTACTGGCCCACCTTGGAAAACAGAATACAGCCCCATTCTGGAATTTAGCAACTAATAAGAAAACTTCAGGCAAATGAATGTTTCATTTAAATCCAGCATCTTGTTTCCAGCTGTTGCCAGTATCATGCAGAACAAACCCACTGTCCAGTTAGGTACCTCTGAGGTCATCTCATCCCTATCATATTTTTATCCTAATTTTTAATAGTGATGAATTAGTTTAAAACTAGAAATGGAGAATTTTATCCCAAATAGTATTCTTGCTAGTATTACTTACCATAATGGTTGATATCCTTGCTCTTCACTTAAATGTCTACAAACTTTCTAGGAGTTTATGTTTTTTATTATGTCAAACTGTAATACATAACAGTGCCAAATTCTTACTGTTTTCTGTGAGAGCATTTCACCTTGGAGCGTATTACTGTGATTAAACATAGGCAACTCATGCAAATTATAAAACCTGAAGATTATGATGTGACACCCCCAAAACTATAGAATTCTAATTATCTTGTTTACAGAAATACTACTTGACTTTCCTTTTCCTTTAACTGTGATATAAGAGATGTATAATGATATAGGTCCTGTTCAGCAAATGACATAGTATATGAATTTTACATGGTTCTAATTAAATTGCTAATCCCGGTCCCAATGGCTACGTTTGTCCTAGTAATCTGAACAGCAGCAGGTCACAGCCTTCAACTCTGGCACGTATGTATCCGCATGGTCAAGTTGTTCACTAGCCTGTAAACTGTCCACTGTTTGGACTGTGAAAACTTCTTACAATCCCTTAACATGGTTCCAGCTGTCAGTACGGCCTGAGACTGCACTCCCAGCAGGCAACCTCTTCTGGGGAGGGAGAACAGACAGACAGGGAAGGTGGACAAGAAACGTTTAGGTATATGGCTGTGATCAGTGCTGTGACATTTGAAGAATGGAATTTTCCAAATCCTTTTGTTAACCTCTAATCAAAACCAACAAATTCTAGAGAAATGGACAACAGATGGAAATATGTGCTTTAAATCAACGTTTAAGCAGTAAGCCTTAACTGTCCTCGTCATACCTAGATTGTTTTCAAAAAAAAGAATAAATGAATCGTGCAACCTTACTAAAAAACTTCCACATCTAATTTTGAAGTGCAGAGATTGAAGTTTTTCTGCAAACAGAAGGCTAATTGCTGATTCATGATGCTACTATTAGAAAAAAATCCACAAGATTCTAGTCATAAGGTCTCCTGAAAGGAAAAATAGTAAGGCTTAGAAATGAAATTATCATATTGTGTGTTCACATGGCACCATTAACAATTCATGTATTTACTAATAGCTGATAAATTAATAATGTCTTAATAAATTTGTAATCCACAGTAATTGATTATCCACAAATCTTATAATTCAGCATTTAGGTTTATAACAATGAGTTTCAACCACATATTGCAACTTCTACAGATCTGCGTAAAGCCATACATACATAACACATGGTATTCACAACTGCAACATACTCAGAAAATACATTGAAATAGCTTCTAACCCTTTTTAAACATTAGGAGGTATTTCAAATAATTATTTCTTATATATAGCTGTTACATACATACATACATACATACCTGCACGCACAGAAACACGTATATATACACACATAGAGAAATACTTTTCTGTTCTAAGTTTAGTGGGGGAAAAGCCACTAAATTAAAAGAATGCTGAAACAAGCAGTTACACACTCTAAATGACTGCTGCAGTGCAAAATCCAGTCTCACAAAGCTTGCATAGTGACTTGAAATCTATTTTTTTCCAATCCAAATGCTATTTTTCAATTCAGTGGGCCTCAAGCTTTTCAACAAACTAGATCAATTTGAAGCTACTCATTCAAAAGGGCTTCTTAAATGCCAGTCCTAGAATTCAACATGACAAAAGAGACAAAGAGTCATCTTCATTTCCAGCCACAATCAGCGGTGCGCACAGCCCCACGTCAGTGTAAGGCCACTGGACTGTGCTGTAGGCGCAAGCTGCTCAGGAAAGAGCAAACCGCCTTCCTTTTTTTTTGTTTTTTCCAAATTGCAACTAGGGCAAGAAAATTAAGTAACTTCTTAAAATACAAAGTGGTGTTTTTTAATACCACTTCCTTCGGACAACTCAGAACTATTATACCAGGGTACGAATGGAAGAAGTGATTGCTTTTTAGCTAAGCAAATGGATAGGGAGCCCTTCCCACATACGGGAACACTACCCGCTCTCTTCACTTGCTAAGTGCTAAACTCAGTCCCCAACACGCAGTACTTTAACCTGCGTAAGCCCTAACCATGCTCAGTTGCAATTATACAGCACAAGCATAGGCCAGAGGTCTCATGCCAGAGATCTGGTAACAGTTTGGGAAAGAATGCAGTCTCTGATGGCTGTGAAAAACTGCTGCCATGATACCGTGCTTGTGAAGGGGAGGTGGTAAATGAAAGTTCAAAAGACTCTGGAGCAGCTGCTCTGTCTCCAAAGCACACCTTTATCCACGTAAGCTAGCTCTTTGATCTCTTGTAGAAATTTTGCTGCCTTATGCTGTTTGCAAGCAGAAGGTATGTAACTGCAGATCCATTTGTATGCAGCTGATTTGTTTCTATACAAATGCTTTAAAAAGAGGAAAAAGAGCTGTGCTGGTGAATAGTACAGAAAGAAGGAACTAAGTGTAGGAAGCATAGCTCACGTTTCAATAAAGGCCACAGAAACAGGAAAGTACATTAGGATTTTTATAGGAATAGTAACAAAAACACAAAAATTGAAGAGATTCTCAGATATTCAGAGGATAGAGAAAGTTCTTTCCGTACTGGTTTCGACATTTACATGCAGAAAGTGTAGGACCAGAGAGAGAGAGTAGGACAATGGCAGAGGTAAAGGTCTATTCAAAGACTTTTCCTACCTCTAAAAACTGTCAACATAAAGATTTGAGAGACAGAACACAACAGGCATATTTATCTTTTTTTTTTTTTTTTTTTTTTACCAGGTTCTGCTGGGTATAACTGTGCTCCCTAGCCTTTCTTTTAATTTTTTTTTCGTGCCATCATCTTCTTATTTGCTGTAACACAAGCCAGCGGCAGAACTGGTATGTCAACTGGACACAGTGCCCCATCTTCAACTCTTAGCTCCTTTGAAGCCCAGCAGAATGCTACCTCTCATGAGATGGCAACCCACCTGTCCAGGTTTTTGAAGCACTGAGCTATCCCAGCCAAGCAGACAGCACCCTGGCACATCCCTCAGAGAAGGCTCTCCTCTCTGCTGTGATGCCACAGCGTCTCAAGTGCGGAAGATTAATAGTATGAAAAAATTATGAAATCTTTTCATTTCTAGAGAAAGTAAAGATACATTGAGCTGGCCCCAAAATGCATTCTGTTCTCACATTTAGCCGCTGGTTTATGAACTGTGTCACATAATAAATTAATATTCCTGAAAACAGCACACCTGTCGTGCCCTTTTGAAGCTCAGTTGCATCCAAACAAATGAGGGCATTCTGATAGGTGTCCTTTCCACTGTACAAAAAAGGCCATAGGGTTTGCTCACAGCCAGTTCTGCTGTGTTGTTTTGTTTGCTTTTTATTTTCCCTTTTTACAATGTTTCTGATTGATAGTTCTATCAAAACTGTGGTAGTAACAAACTGGCAAACAATGCTTCCGTGGAAAAATACAACAGAATTTAATACAGATAAAAATAGAGTTCTGTAGAAGTTTTTTTCTAAAAATGCACAAAACAACCATGGTGTATGGGCATCTTTTAAATCTACCTACTCAATTTTCTAACAGGATTATATGGCAAGACTATACACTGAAAGTGCTAGGTATGGTACTCAAGTATTATTTCTACTAGCAGATTTTCAGTTCAACAGAGCAAGTCACTGAAAGTATTATCCATGACTGCCCCTACATAGGTATTCAACAAATATAAAATTTAGACATGTATAGTAGGCAGTCTGAATGTGGCTCATAATATTCTAGATTTTATAAAATGTTTAGAAACAAATTATTTTAAAATGTTACATCCTAGTAACTCGATGGAGTTTTATTTTGGGAGGTCATCCCAAACTGTCACAATGTGGAGAAGACTGAATCATCAACTATTATCACCTTGTCCTCTGTTTATATCGAACATGTGATGGTTATCTGTGAAAGCTATCCACTGTGTATGTCACAATATATATTTTGCAAAACAATATCATTTTTTCCAGAGAAGATAAGACATATTAGTGTTATTTTCTTATAGGCATCTATCTTTTGTTGTATTCTTTTTGCCTCACAACCTGTATAACACACCCAGGTACCAACTAGGTTACGTTAGTAATTTGATAGACCCAGCATCCGTCAAGATTCCAGTCAAGAAATCTATTAAATCTGCTGAAAATGAATCTTTTGACAAGTCATGCTATACTCCTAGTAACAGTGCTATTCTTTTGTCATAATAGGTCTCTTAGCACCATCACACAATTGCGAAATCATTAAGACACAGTCCCTCTTTTTCAAAAGGGTAAGAAAAATCAGAAAAAAAACTTCCCTAGTAGAGGACTATATGGTATTCACTCAATTCTAAATAAAATCATGTTGTACCAAAACCACATTCTACAGTTGGGAAAGGTCCTTCTACTGGCCATCGCTATAATTTACACCAGAGAATCAGAGTTAGCATATAATATGTCCATGTACTCTTTCCTTTATCAGAAGATTTTTTTTTTTTTCTCTTCACTGAAAATCTGAAAGCCAGTGCTAATTAATGGTAAGCTATGATAGCTGCTAGAATGCAAGAAATCTCTTGTCACCTTAAAGGCTCTCTAGATATTTTTGAAGTCTGAGTGTAGAGGCTTAAATTTTAAGCCTAGAAGCAGCATTAAAATCAGAGTATACCAATTCAAAAATCTCCTGAACCAGGAAGAAAGTATTTTACTGACTTCACTGGATTTTGAATCTGGACCTTGAAGACTGGTGCAGGACAACATGACCAATGGAAGTGGCATTACATACAGCCCTAAACATTGTATTATTCAAAACCTTCCTCTGCACAGGGGGCATTCAGAGCTTTTCTGTGAAGCACAGAACAGGCACATACCACGCTAAGATCAATCAGATCAATCCTTAAAAATTTTCTTCATGTTTATAGGAGGAGAAGTTGAGGAAATATACCACCTTGCTGTACAGGATCTTCAAGCAAACATTTAACAATCTCCCCAAACATTGTCATCCTGCATTTAGCATTATTAAGCCAAATCTACTGTGATACCCTGTTGACATCACTTTACAGTATCTAAATTCCTGTGAAGGCTCATTCACACAGTCCCATTCAAAAAAATTCCGTAAGTGGACTAAAACTACAGTATTGCAAAGGCTTTTCTAATTATGAGCAAACGTTACATTTCCAAAAAAACCCAATCTATAAATATGAGAGAGAAAAAGAAAGCCGCAAGCTTTCTATGCGTTTCTAGTGACATCAGTTGTCTTGGTCTGTCCCTTCAACTACACAGGTCTTCTCCCTGGAAGAAAAGGTGAAGTGATGGATTTTGCATTCAGAAGCACAGATACACTATGTTCTTTTACTTTACTCATAAATGCCTACAATGATGCAGAGAAAGAATGACAAGG
The DNA here is from genome assembly GCF_000690835.1 of Fulmarus glacialis. Taxonomy (NCBI): domain Eukaryota; kingdom Metazoa; phylum Chordata; class Aves; order Procellariiformes; family Procellariidae; genus Fulmarus; species Fulmarus glacialis. The sequence goes on along the minus strand of NW_009185681.1, from coordinate 41,129 downwards.
GAAGGCTTATCACTAATTGCTGGCATTGTGCCAGTTGACTCCCTCAGTACAATGCCTTCTCAGAATCTGAGGAAAATTAAATATGTAAAAGACAAGATCAGAAAGCCTAGAGAATCTTTATGCAAGTATTAAAATGAGAGGCAAATCAGACGAGCGTGTGTGTGTGTGCTTTTAAGAAATTCTACCCCACACAAAGAATAGGAAATTAATTAATTGCACAAGAAATACTGTGTGCATACATTATGCTTTTCTTCCACTGACAAAAGAAATACAGACACAAACATTTTTACATTTCAAATGTACTTCCTAGGTCAAGTTAAGTCTTTATTAAAAAAAAAAAATTGATCCTCAACATTGTTAATTAGTAAACATTTCTGAGTGATGTTCAGATATTTAAGCTAGAAACCACAGTTTTTTGCCTGTTGTGCCTGACAAGTATCTAAGTTTTAATACTGATTTAACATTTAACGTTAAATGACTGGCCACTATTCTTAGTTTTCAACACTGCTCAGAATGCTAGTAAAAACAGAACTGTCATTTCTATAAAAAAAAACAACAACAAAGTCACACTGGATTGATTTGCTTTAAATATTTGGGAATATCATTACTTAGCTGAACAACAGTTTTTATCCAGTAAGTTTAAAAGAGCACACTTACCCTGCACACTTTAAAAGAGCAGCTCAGTATGACAGAGGAAATGCAACATTCAGAACAAGTCATTCATATGTGACAATATAAATGATTCCTTCCAATGTGTTGATGAAAAACATATTTCTATTTGTTTGAGGTATCACACATCACAGTAGAGAATCCTTTAGACTGAGTCCATTCATCAAAACCAAGTGACTATGTTAGCAGACAAGTTACTGGAACACTACAAAGTTCTTTTTTCAATAGCAAAATTGACTATATTCAGAGGTTAAAATGTAAATAGCAGAAATTGAATTTTGTGACATGAATAGTATCATTGCAATATGATAGAAAAAAGGCAATAAATGAATAATCATGTAGCCTTTCTCCTAAATGGGCTCCTGTTAAAGTTCCCAACAAAACTTCAGAGTAGCACAAACTTATCTCACATCTATTCATATTACTAGCTTCCCAGTTGAATCTGATACATTATAAGAGAAAGCTAGAATTCATGATTTTAGAAAAAATCTTGTTTTGTTTTTTTTTAAAAAAAAGAAAACAACAACTCTCAGTTAATATTAAGCACAATTTAATCCTTAATGTAAGACTTTCACAATCCCTTAAAAATAAAAATGTTATTTAAAAGGAAAAAAACGTCAAACAAGCTGTACGCACTTTTAATCTTCAGGACAGCATGTGTTCTGAGAATCATGTTTGTCTTTAAAACATCTGTAGGCATTTTATAGAAAATTACATTCTGCAAAAAACAACATATTGCAATCACACATCATACACATTGGTATTCTAATCCTATACACACAATACCGATAGTTCATCTAATACTGATATAATGAGAGTATGCACCGCCTACAAGTTATTAATGCAATTAGAATACACTTTTATTTGTAATAAGAAATAGGATTATTTTAACTAAATCCTTATTTTATAGCACAAATCATGTGCTTTTTTTCTTAATTGCAACTGGGAACAGAAAGTAGAAAGCCACATAATTCCCATTTGAACAGAAGGTGAGGATGATATGGATTTACAAGCAAGTATCTGTTAAAGAGACTACTTCTTTCTCTTTCCATCCTAACTTCACTATAACAGTTCTTAATGCATTTGGCACACACACCTGTCAATTGATCAATGCCTATTGAGTTACATAGCCAAGTCTGGGAAAACCATGTGATAATCAAATCTTTCTATCTAAGGGTATATTTGAAGCTTTCTGCTATCATCTGAACACTCATGCTCTTCGGCATTCAGCTTAATTACACAGATGTTTTCACAGATGAATACTGACTCTACCAGCCTCTCCTGCGTGGAGTAGCAGGCTGCTGACAGGTGGCTGTACCATACCTTCCATTCCTACAGAGCAAGGCACAATGCACTTCACGGGCTGGAAAGTCAGTGATACAAATCCCTCTTTTGCACTCTGGTGTGACTTTTTGCTAACGACAGCTAACACTGTTTGCAAACCAGACATTTTTACACTTACGTGAGCCCCCCCTTCCCAGACTCCACAACACAGCAGTAATGCTTTGTAATTCATGCACTGCTTCCAACAGAGGAGCAGCCGGCTTCTACTGACTCACCTTCACGTGTTGGCGGGAAATGAAAATTGATTCCTGCAGATACGCTGCGCCAGGTGGCTCAACTATTTTCACCTGCATATGATGGAGATGGGAAGGGAAATGGGAATGGGGGTCTGCAATAGAGAAGGGTCTGCACTGGAGAGGTAGGAACAGCATCACTTAAGGCAGGGTGTCTATTTTTGCTGTTGCGGTTCCCAAGTCAATCAGATCCAAGGGAGAACACAGCTTGTTTCTGTGTATGTTAAGTAGGGCACACAGATCCTGTCTAGTAATGAGTAATCTATACTTTCTGTGCCTCCCTCAGAGAATCTGTCCCTTAACTGTGCTTCAAAACAACACAGAGTTGTTACTGCTACTGCTACTACAGACCTGTAAACTGAGTCACAAAAAGACCAAGTCACAGATTTGGAGAGTGTTTTGGGCATTCAGAAATCCAAACAATGTTCACACATGTGCCTCTACAGGCCTCAGATAAGGACCCACACTTCTTAGGCTTTCTCAAGTGCAAAATAAAGTATTTCCAAATTAGACATCTTTTAAATTGGGATAGTAGACACTGCAAAAGCCTACAGTGCCAAAGCCCATTTCCTCTCTACTAAGTTGTTAATTATTATTACCCTCCTAGAGAGAAAAGAACTGGCCTCCTCATCCAAACATGTCTAGCAAATGTTCAAAAGTTTCTGTCAAGATGAGTCAGTCTCAGAATTTTATCTCTCTGCTGGCTATTAAACCTGACTATAAAAATGTTAAGATGTTTTTCTGGAGCAGAAGTTAAAGACAACACACTCAAGTGACAACGTCAAGTTTTGTGAGACGAAGAGAACGAAGGTACGCAAGGTCCAGATTTCCAGTTGAGTGTGAACAGTCAGAAATGGTTCAGAGAGAGATCTGAAACAAGTCCCTCCTCTATTATTTATGAAAAACAGATTTCCATCCTCACTTCAGTAAGGACGAATAAATACCTGGATGGTATATGACAATTATGCTAACTCAGTCCTGTCTCTTTGTTGTCTAATCAGCATGATAATGTATGCAACTCCTCAAGCAGCCATGCTGTAAATATGTGACTCAATGACTACAAGGGCAAGTTATGAAATCAAATCAAAACTTGAATGTAAGGCAGGTTACTTTTTCTTTTTTTTTTTTTTTTTTTATACCTTCCTTCATCATTTAGCTTGTACAGAGCAACAATGTTGGGCAAAATACGAAGGTTGAATGTGAATTCATGTGAATAAGAAGATTAATCTCTCCTTCTTACTCAAAATACGAACAACACATTTCAAGCCTCAATAAAAGTTGTTATAAAAAAAAAATTTCAACAGTATAGATTCACTGCCCAAAGTCACCACATCTGTTGTGTAACTGCCTTGAGCTTCGCTATGCAGTTGCACAGCCAGATTGAGCATGCCCAGCAATATGTTCAGCAAGCGATATATTTCAGCTGTTTCTTGTCCTTATGTATATACCTGTTTTGACAATGCTCTAATACGAAGAACATTGCTGTCAGAAGCAATCTTTTTGCAACTATAATGCGTAGCCTTTCAGAAGACCATGCAGAATTGCTAAGGAAGTTACTGGCTTTAGGAAACATTGTCTTAAGCTGTTTAATCAAATCCTTACCTGTGTTTACCATGTGAACTGCTGAGCAATAAATCCTTCCGAGCTAACGCTTCCCATTCACTGCCTAACGTGCAAAGGGAAAGTACAGGTTTATACACAGTAATTTGCTTTATTAGAAACCATTACTGACAGCCCTTTGGGAACATTAATACCTGGTGGTTATTTTCTGCTTTTTAATACTAAAATGAATACCTCAGTTTTTATACATGCAACAATGTTGTTGTTATTGTAAAAGCAGACTTGTGTTATTCAGACTTTACACTGTTTTCACAGTAGGTCTGGTTACATGAATTCTAATTATCTTCAGCAGAAAAAAGTGAAAAATTCTTGGAGTCATGAATTTCTAATGCATAACAGTTTCTTCTTTGCAACTAACATACAGAGATGATACAGAAGATACTGTTTCCCCTTCCAGAAAGAAAATAATCCTTTTCATAGAATTTACTGCAATAAAAAGTTGTTTATTTGTGTAAAAGATCTTACTGGTTAACACCAAATGAGGCCTCACAAGCTTTCAGTCTGATAAAAAAGCAGATTAATTTCTTGGAAAGCAGCTAACACCTAAAGAGGGAAAAAGATATTTTAGATAAAAATTCATAAGAACATACAGTTCATCTCCAGAAGCAGTTGGAGCTAAGACTCTACCCCAGCAATAGCTTAGTCACATACTTAACTTTGTGCTCTGCAAGGCATCGAGGTGACTGCAGCTCCTGAACCAAAGCATGCCATTTTGTCAAGGAACAGATTAGCAATCCTGATTTTTTTTTTTTTTTTTAATAAACAGTGACCCCATTCCACTATCTGAAAAAAACTCTTCAAAAGTTATTTCTTCCAGCTCCCATCTATGTGAATTTGATTGCAAGACTATGGTTTAAGATTTAAGTATATCTGTTCCAAAAAGAATCTATCTTTATCTAGAAGCATCTCAATCTACTAACCATAAATTTCTAGAAAAAAATTGTTCTGACATCCTGCCCTAAGAAGGGTGGAGAGTAACAGATGAGGTAGCACAGCAATAGAAGAGCTTTCCTCCCCCTTTACCTTCATAGAATTTATGGCTTTTCCACCCACTGTCGCTTGGAGGACGCCTCTTTTCCCAAGTATTCATACTAGTCTTTCCCCTGTGAAATCGTTTACGTGAATATTAACTATAACCTTTTACTGTCACTGGATTCCAGACAAGGAAAAAAGTTGGGAGGGTTGCTTTTTTATTTTTGTTTGTTTGTTTTTAAATCACAGTAAATGAAATACCAACTGTCACTTTAAAAGGAACTTGGGCAGTGCAAGATGCATTTTGGGAACTTTACCCACAACACTGAACGGGCAGTTACCTGCTGAAAATGAATTAACAATCCATCTGAAAGCACCATCCCCGATTTACAAAAAAACTCTGTTTGCCAGACTGGGCTATTAACTTAATACATATTTTTGGTTTTAAACTGTTCTGTTTAAACTTCTGTTTCTAAGATTCACATTAGTCATACATGAACCTTCCACTGAATAAACGATATCCCCACACAGACCAGTTCTGACCTTACTTAAAAGGTAGGAGGTGACAAAAATCCCGTAGATTACTAACATACTAGTTGTAGATTACTAACCTTTCATGAGGAAGACAAGAGTAAGATTTCTAGCTTCAGTATGCCAGAACAACACTACATTCAGTATTTAATATTCATTACTTCCTCAGCTTCTGACTTCCACAGACAACTAAAACATCTCTATCTTCAAAACATCTCTGTGTTTTGAAATGTACTTAAAGTAGTTAATTAATCAAGTTAGTAAGTGAGAAAAGAAGTTTAAAAAGTGGTTGTGCTCTAAAGAAGAGATAAATTGGTCAAGAAGAAATACAAGTATACATTTCAAGTGTAAGCACCTTGTCATACTGGTGCATTTGTGGTAGTTAGATAGCAACAGTCACAACTCCTATTTTCCCCCTTACTGGAGTTTCTGTTACCAGACAGCAGAAAAGTATTCAAACCTTCATGACTTGTCTTTGAGAAACTGCATCTGTGTCCCATTATGAACACGAGCAAGTTAATGAACACACGTTCCCAAGTTTTTACAGGAAAGCCTGTAAAAGAGTGAATGTATAACGATTAAGACATTCCTATTAAAATATTTAATAAGTTCTATCAGTTCTATTTCTTGTGGCTTCTCTGCCTCCTAACTTACTCAAATTTTTGCTCTTCTACCTTCTCCTTCTTCCTCAGACTAGGTTTCTAAGATTTCAAAAACTTGCTGAAACATCAAGGGTCGAACTGAGGCAAGCATGATCGGAGAGAAAATAATTTTTACTACACTCCAGGAAGTCCCCAGACCATATGCTGGGCACTCATGCTTATACAACTGTGGAATAGCGTGATGGGTGGATTTTGTGTGAAATGGTGGATTCCATTAAAAACAAGCAAACACACACACACGCTTGTCAATTTTCGTCACATTTTATTCCATAGTGGAAAAAAACTTAGGAAATCAGGAAAGTTTCCTGAATGCTAACCTCTTCAGATAATTATTATCTTTAAAAGTGACTACATTATAATGACAAAGGAATGAATTATTGTATCAGTGGAATCTAAAATAAATGCCATTTAGATTATTTGGTGGGGAGATGAGAGCCTGCTTGAAATGCGTTCTCTTCTCACCTAAGGAAATGGAGCGGTTTAGGACTTTTGCCATATTCCTGTATTCATAAATCTTATGCTAGACTCATCATCTAATGACGATATGAGTCAGTTTATAACAGTATGTTTGAATGCTGTTGGTCTAAGATTTACAGCATAGAGTCTTACTGTCCTACATTTAAGGCAGGAGAGAGAGTTTTATTCCACTGTTCAGTGCTATAGATCTCATTGTTCATAAAAAAACAATAAACTGTGGCAACTGGTAATTTTTAACTACTTAGGTTTCCACTTTGTAAGAGAAAACAGAAGCTGACATGAGCTTGCAAGGAAAGCAGTCTTCTACCTTTGTCAAATCAAATAAAATATGAATCTTTAAAGATACTTTAGTGCTCCAGTTTCAGAATGAATTGTTACTCTCTTTTGCAGCACTGCTAGAATACGAGAAGCAGGATCCGCTGGTTATTCATCCTGACTAGTCTTAAAAGTTGAAACTCCAGATAGGCCTATCTTCATTTAACCTATAAATATAAATCTGTTTCATTTTATGTAAAATCTAACTCTGATCCAGAAGGGAGAATAAACATGTCAAACGGAATTTAGTAAGAAAAGGAGTAGGAACAGTATCCTGTTTTTTTAAAGAAAGTTTCTCTTTGTCAAGATAGAGGCACACACTTGTAAGGGTTGTAAACAACATATATCATATGTTTTCTTCCGCACTTCCATAGCAGAGAATTTAATTTATCCTCTGAGAAATAAGTTCATGTATATTTAAAGGGAAAAAACTTGAACTATGCAATATTTTACAGTTTATGAATCCCTTATCTTAAAAATATACAATTTTCCTTACAACCAGAACTTCAGATAACCTACTTATTAAAAAAAAAATCAATCACAGCGAAAGGGGTATTGCAGTAGAAGGAGCAGACTATGGAGGATCAGAGGCAGGAGACTACTCGCCAAAAGAGCATTCTGGGATAACCTTCTTCTCATCTGGATGTGTGTTTAACTCTTAGCTACTGCAGATTTTGAGTTTATACTGCTGTGGATGTTTAAGTTATGCAGACCATGTGAAAATATCATAATTAGGCTATTTTCTCTGATGTGATGCTGATCACTGTATACTTCCAGAATCCAGATACTTAATTTAACTCCTTGGGCAGAAATTCTGTCAACATACTCAGATATACAATGAGATATAAAATTATATATATGAGAGATATATAGAGAGATATACACAGAGAGAATGACCAGGGATGGTCTTTGTGCAGTAAAACTCTCACACCACCATATAAAGTGGCACTCATAGTGAGGCTTGGGTGACAGATACCAGCTTCTGTAATTTTGCAAATTCAGTAACAGCTGAAGCTGCTTTGGTACCATAAACACAGAGGGGGAAAAAAAAAAAAAAAGGAAAAGATAGATAGGTGGGTGGCTATATATTTCAAATTCTAGTTTCATCAAAACACTGCTATGCATGCTTCCTAGATATGCAGAGTCAGAGAAAAATCAAATTTTTTTTTTGTTTATGTACAACACACTTTTCCTAGTATGAGGTGGCTGAAATGTTTACATAGAAATACCGATTCCTTATGAGGTAGCAAAACTGTTTAGACAGGAACACCTATTCCTCACTAAAAAGTGTGAGATTTTCAGATTAACTAACTAAGAAATGTTTGAGCACATCTTTTACTCAAGAGATGCAAAGCACAAGTAAAATACTATTTTTTGCTAGAATTCAAAAAATATTTGAGATGCTCATTAAATACAAAACAATGTAGATACATTTGAGAGACAAAATCTGATGAAAAATCATCTTTAATGTGTAAGACGATAAAGTTATGAATATACTGATATTTTTGAGATTTAGGAATAAATCTTAACTGATGCCTTAATGAAAAGTTCTTACACTGTGCAGTATACCTGCTAGTTCAAAAGGAACTCTGTATGTGAGGAGAAGAAAAGCAATAAAGAAGGTTGAGAGATTAAAGCCAACCACTTTACAAGTCTGGAATATTTATCTATTTCTTCTATTTTTAATTCATTTGACCAGCTTCTTTCTGTCTGGCCCATTTGGCATACACTTTTTGTCTGACCTTACTGTCTGGAGATCATCTCAAAATGACAACTGAAAACACAGCATGATACGCAGTATGCATCTCCTAGCTTTGTACCCTTAGAAGAAAACAATAAAATAAATAAATGGTGAAGAAACATGGGTAGGCAAGATCCCCTCACAATCACTTTTAAAACAGAACAGAATAAAACAGTGAAATGTTGTACGTCTCATTAGAGAACCCCATATTAAAAAAAGATATGTACTTATGTCACATCCACATACATAACTGACTACTTCACTTCTTGTTAAATGAACTGCATACCTAAAGATAAGATTCTCCACTAGCAACATGCACAGACCATTACACCTCTACAAAGCCAAAGAAACTTTTGAAAAAAATCCGGTGTATATACAGTACAGTTACACCAATACATACTTTGTCATGGAGATGTTAATGATTGCCTGTAACAGTTTCACTGACAATTTATAATCCACTTCCATCTATTGGCCAAAAAAAAATCCAGCATTAGCATGATATGAAAGTGTATTTTTTATCAGTATAAAGTTAAAAAGTCATTCTTGTTGAAAAAAACGACCACCCTTGCCTGTTTTACTGCTGTCTATAGTTGCCATTTGCTTTACTCAGGGCTGCAAAAAACAGATTTCTGCTCTACAAGAAGAAGGGTGCTGCTACTACTTGTGCGCTGTAAACCACATAGCACACTGCTTACGAAAGAACTACATATTTTGATAGGGAACCAAGAGAAAATTACAATTTGTTTAGAGATCGACGATGCTTGAGTAAGGACAGTGTTTTTGTTTAGCTTTGCTATTTTAATAGCAAGTCGTGTATCTATTTATAGATTATCTCACCTTTAAATAACTGACCCCATTTCTTCTTTTAAGTTGCTTTTTTTTTTTTTTATATAGACATGCTGCTTGTTTTAAATAGGTATCTTCTGAATTTTTTATTAAAAAAAAAAAAAACAGAACAAGTAAAACTCATCTGGGTCATATCTAGACTTTCTTAAAAAGAAAAAGAATTTGCTCATATATCAATATAACACAGCTAACTACACACCATTAGAATACAGATTGAATGTGTACACACATGCTTCTTAATTGGTCTAGCAGATTCCCAAACTGTTCCTTTACAGCTGTTGAAAAAATAAAATAAATTAGACAAAAAGCTTTATCTGAACAACTAGAGTAGGTTCACCCTGTCTCTTCTGCTTCCTATTTTGAGTCATTCTCTTTTTTTAGGTCTGATCTTCCCAGACGGAGAGCTCAGAGACATTCATTAAACATGGCACAGGTGATTTCTAAAACAGCCCTGTAGCTACTGACAACCGTTTTCCATCTGAGGACTTCTCACTACCGAAATTTTCAATTTCCTCAGGAGCACATTTTCATAATCAACCCTCACATCCCTATTTAAACTTGCCATCTCACTGTCTGCCACCAAAAAACCGTGCAGTTCCAACCCAGGCAGTAATACTGGGACACAGGTAAGTGAAAATATGAAGCCACACTATCCTCTCATACACAGGCAGAAAGCTTCACCGATCATCTCAAAATCTGACTCTGACTTTCACTGGTTAACCTGCTGTCCCAGAGAGTGAGGTGACCTATGAAACATCTTCTTAAACATTGCATTGTACCCCTCTAAGCATTGCACTGCGGGGATTTGCGCTCCGTTAACAAACCTGTTTTCCTTTCTCTCCATGCCAACATTCACAACAGGTCATTTTGACACATGTAGCTTTCCAAAGACACTAAAAAACATGCCTGCAAGTGCAACCTTTTTCTTTCAACAAAATATTCCAAAACGTCCTTACAGACTATGGACAACTGGGCACTGACAACTCTTGAGGAAAAGGTGAATTTCTTACTACGCTACCTAAGAGAGCTTGATAAAACTAAGGCTGCCCATGCATGCAAATAACTGTAGGCTATATCACCAGATATCATACAGAAACAAGATCTAAAAAAAACCAGAAAAACTTTTTCGGCAAACCACCCAAGCACAATTTGGCTAAAATAAAAGCTATTCTACAGCACAGTCAGAGATTACAGGCATGAAAGCAGTTTTATTCTGATCGATACTGATATGGTTCACAGAATCACAGCAGAAAGCAGTCAACCAGGGTCAGCTACCAGCCAAAGAAATCTGACCTCCAGGGCTGGGATCCCATCATGTTTGAGACCCAGTCATAACCAAACAAAATACTGTTTGCTCACAAATTAAACACTGCCACTCCCAAAGCTGCCTTCTAAGGAAAGGGGTGAATGAATTAGCAAGGCAACTAACTAACTTCAAAGGGTCCTTTACAGAGAAGACATGTAAATAGCAGTGCTTTGATCAACAGTGTCCATCACCTGTCTTTCTCCCAATACAGTTCTACTATTTGTCATTAAAAAAAAATACACAAGCAATTATAGAATAGGCATCTGCTCTAAATATTGACTATCAAGTTGAAATACAGCTGGCAAGCTTTTGAAATTTGCATTCCCTAAAGAATGCACTATGACTTTACGTTGAGACACAGTTTGTCTTTAACAACCTCTTATACTGAAGGAGCTTCATGGGAATTAGTCCATCTTAATTTTTAAAATCACAGATTCTATTGATAATGTTACTGAAGAGTTAAAACTTCATGGTATAGGCTATTTTCCACATATCTGAAGCCATCTCTTCACAATTGATGGAAAAACATCACTGCATATAGACAATATGTTATAATCAGGAAAAAAACTAAACAAACCAAAAACATAACCAACCAAAAAAAACCCCAAAACCAATAAACCAACCAAAAAAAACCCAACAAAAAAACCCCATGTGGGACTAATATTTGGGAAAACTGGTTTATTTTCTAGAGTCTGCTAACCCTGTAACCTTCCACCTCTCTGGGCCTGTTTCCAGCCACGTTACATGGAGTCCAAGCTGATTTAAGGATTCTAGCTGATAAGAGAATGCAATTAGTTTAATCCCACATCATTATGCAATGTGGTATGCAATGAAGGGGATGCATGAAAGCACTGCCTCTTCTGTCAGGCTACACTTTCAGAATCATTTCACCTAGAAAAGAGGATCTTGAGCTCTGCAGCAATGGAAAGCACAGGTTTACTGTTCCACGCAAGATAGCGCATAGACCCTAATCTAGTCTTTATCTCCACCTTTATCTCCTCTTTAGGCACACACCTAGGAGGAGGCAATAAATTAGATTCACGACCAATGCTAATTCAGGCACCATTAGCTCAAAAGTTATGCCATATTCTCCTGCTCCGCCTTCAGGATGAGGTCTCAAGGCATCACTGAGGCAGACTGTACAGAAAGGAAAGTTGTTGTCTGATTGCTTAGAAAACTTCTCACAAGAAATGTCAACTTCAAGGAGAAAGAGGGTTTCTCAGGGGAATTTGCAGGCATAACAGTATACCCTGTCCAGCATGGGTATCCTATATCTACCACAAAAGCCTGATTTGCTACCGTCTTGATCATTGCGTAGTGATCTGTACTTGCGTAAAATGAGCATAAAATGCTGTTTTCTTCTAGTTCAGTAGCATTTTTACACTCACTTTACACCACGGTAAATGATTACACACATTGCAATGCAGTGAAAGTCAGGTTTGAAAAGCATTACTTTTTACCTGTCCTTTGCCATTTCTCAGCAGAACACAGGTATAAAAATGTTGCCAACCGCCTCCAGTAAGAGTCACTTGGCTCCATCTGAGATTTTCAAAGCATTTTGGAAACAGTCAATTCCCTCCACATCCACACAAAACAAACAAAAAAACCCCATATTACTACATAGGCAAGCAAATCAAGCCACAAGAAAGTTACCTAAGGTCAAGGATAAGTCAATTGAAGAAACTCGTATGTCTCCAGGAGACCTAATTCCCAATCCCCTGCCCTAACACTTAAACCACACCCGCGCTTTGTAATAGCCCTCATTTCATTTTCTATGTATTGCAGTTGCTCCATCTCTCCTTTTCCTTTTCCCCAGGCTCTAGAAAAGAGACATAAATCCTCCTCTGATACAAACGTCTGCTTCTCTGACATGCTGATGTTCGTATAGATGTGGTTTTGCACCTCTTCTTCTCTCTTCCTCCCAGTGGTAAAGCTTAAGGTGTCTTTATGTTGAATGAAAGGGTAAACACAAAAGGAGAAAGAAGTAAGAAAGATGAAAAAGAGCAAGATAAGCAACAGCAAGCGGTTCCACAATTCTCCTCAACAGATGACGCTGCACTGTAACAAATCAGGCTTGTATAGATTCTGTCATAAGCTAATAAAAAGACAATATAACTTTCAAAGGTCATCCCTGTTTTCAAAACGCTGCATTAAAACAAGATGTTGCCTTTAATTGCTTTTTTTGGCCAACAACTATGTACTTCTTCTCTTTTTCAAATGCTGACATGAGTGAAGCACTTGTGAAACATGGCTGCCACTCAAGGAATTCTTAGGGCAACTGAATTCCATAGAAAATACAAATACCAGTAAGGATAGCAGCAGCACTTCCTTTATGAGATGGTGCCATTTATCTCATACAGGGGCCAATTGAACCATGTTTTCCTCAAAGATACCAGCTGAAATCCCCAATCGTTTTCAGAGAAAAGGTCAGGCTCACTTTTCAGACATGCTTATATTCAGCTGCATGTGAATTAAGAACTTACCAATGCATAATTACCCCTCCAGTAGGTGCCTTCCCAGCAGGTACTTCTTTTTAAATCACATTAATTATTAGGGCCAAGTGTGGTGCTAGTTAATCATATCACAGGTTATATAACTTCATCATAAAAGTTCTCCCTAAGAACATTGTATACATGCTTACAAGTGATTTTAAAAGTGTAATTCCAATGTTGCAGCAGTAAATGCAGGTTTAAGTATTTTTTGTATGTCGCACAGGAACTCATCTTAGAATTTCCTCCTATAAGAGACTTTAGCAGACAACCATTCTTCTTTCCTCAATGCCATTTATTGCAGTAAACTAGCACTTGTTTATCTTGTTATCATTATGTGCATAATGAAGACGTGATTATCTATGTCCTTTAAGTCCCTTTCTCTCTCCCTCTTCCACCAACCTGCCAGCGTCAGGAAATTCACATAACAATTATGACACTTAGCATCATAAGCATCTTGCTACGACCCTCCTATTTTTTTCACATACAGTAAACATTTACAAGTTTGCAAGACAGAAAGCTGAACTGGATCCCAACATCGCATAAAAAAACTACCACGTTGCGATGCATGTGCGATCAGCCATACAGGGACTTAAACTAAAAGTGGTCTTATTATGCAAACAGTAGTCTCTGGTATGCAAATAAATACAAACAAAGCAAAACACGGAACTCTTGAATAATATCAGCTGCTGCTGGCAGTCAAGAAATAATTTCTTATAATCACCTAAAAACAAACAAGACCCCCGCTTTTTAAACATGGTTGTCATATACACACACCTAAAGGGATCACAGATATGACAGGAATGCATTTAAAATCCAAATGTCTACACCCATTTCTTTAACAAATGGTGGCCTTCTACAAGCGGACATTCTAATTAATCTATCTATCTTGCAACTAAGCCATCACCACCAGCACAGCTACATACTTGCACTAGGGTTACAGAATTTAATTGCATAAACCAGTTTACAAAAGCAGAGTAACCTAACATACACAAGAGTAAACTTTGAGCAGAGGACAGATGCAAAGAACAGAGAGAGAATGGAAGCTGCGGGTTTTGAAGCATTATTAGCAGCCTCCACTTACTTTCCCCCCTGCCCCCCTACTAAAATAAAGAATATGAAGAGAAATGCATATAGTTTTGAGAACAGCCAGGAGTCAGCACTGCAGAAGAGACTCTACTTCCCCTTCTGTTTTAGAGTTCTTGCAGCAGCTATACTGAATCTGCATTACAATGCTTTGCCTCTGGGCAGCAGCAATACCATAGTATACTACGGTTAACTATAAATGTTTAATCACTGCCTATGATCTCAGCACAGTCCACCAGTTTCATTTTGTGAGCATGGGCCAAGCTGTGCAGAAATATCCTAAATCAAGGTTTAACAGCATCAGTTAGAAATTACTCTGGCTGTGAATCCTCTTATCTCCTCTTATTCATACTACCCAGCTTTGAAAGCAGACTGCTTTTCCAGCTCGACTGCTAAACCTAAAGATGCACCCCACAATGCAGAGCACGTAGACAAGCAAATTAACTCCCAGTCACATTAATGTTATCTAGACCTCAGTGATATCCATACTCCTACAAGCTACAAAGCCAGCTGTCTGTTCTCTGTGAAGCTGAAAAGTCACAGTAGGACCCAGAAAAAGTGAGAAAATGAGATTGATCAAGTTCATTTCAATAATGCTGTTTTGCATAAAAAGAGGCTTTTTGGTGAGTAACTAAAGAAGAGATTTCCTTCTTCACTGGAAGAAAAAGAAAAAACAGGAAACAAACAAGGCAGAGTATAATAGGAAGGTCCATTATATGATATGTTAAACCGAATTTTCAGGCCCCCGGGACATAAATAGTCTAAAGATGTAACAAACTGACATTCAACATCCTGTAGGCTAATTATGAGCAACTGCACTAGTAATCCTGAGTGAACTATTCACCTTCTTCATTGACAGAAACGCACTGGCGTAACCTGACTTTAATAACGGACTGATATCTCCAACACTGTGGTTTAATGAGTTCTGATTTGATATTAGTAACAGCTTGCCCCGTATTAGTGTACTGGTGATGGCCTCCTACAGCTTCTCTTTGAACAGAAACTAAATTAGGATCATAGAACAACAGATTTGGTAAACTCTAGTGAATAATCTAAAAGACAGGCATTGATCTATAACGAGTATATAGGGTGTTAATACAAGGATAATTTTGTGGCTCAAAAGTTAAATAATCAAGTCTGTGCCCATGAAATGTGTGCCAGGTATTAACACGTGTCTATATTTTAGACAGTTAACTAGATGTGTAAATAAATAACTTCTTCATGCAAGTACCTTCTTTTTGCAGAACTACATAGCCCTTCACCAGGTAATGCTTTTTTTCTTGGTACTCCAGTGGGTGATTCTGCTATACACGTGTGCATTTTGTGCATTTCTTGTAGTAGTCATTTAGTTGTTTTACCTCAGTTTGGAGGAGATACCATTGAACAACTATTGCACACTATTTGGAAAATTACCGCATCGTAAAACCCCACTGCTTCAGCTGAAGTTAAAATGTACTTTGTAGAAGTGTCTTTTTAAGTGAAGGGCCAATGTTGCTCCCCCAAACAAGTACCACAGTCATGCTCAGCTGCTCTCAGACAGGAAATTGCTTTTTTCTAAAGAATGTTTTGTGATTCTTTGGCTATATATTGTTTTCCATTCTAGCAAAATGGAGTTGAAAGAGGTTGTACGGGTAGAGGGCAGAAGGATCCTCTTTCTCTGCCAGTCAGAGTAAGCCACTCGGATATCCCACAAGTAGAACTACTAGCTTTAAATAAAGGTCTCTCCCACATCTGCAGGCCATGTATTGGTTTACTCCACTCATTTTTACCTGACATTCCACAAAACAGTTTTGAGATTTGTACATTTCTCTTTGCCTACTGCTTTAGTAATGTGCATCTTCCCTTCGAAATTATACAAAACTGCTTAGATATAGGCCTTCTCACGTCTCTTTCATTTTCAAAGAGGAAAATAAAAAAAGATCTTTAGGGAGCCAGTAAGAAAACCTTACAGTGTTTGCTTTCAAACATTATGCATCCTGTATAACAGGTCAAGCTTTTAACTTACTTCTACTCTCTGCTCACTGTAACACGGCAAAAAGATAAGGGCCCAGATCCCAGCTGCAAAAACACAGGATGCATTTTGGAAGACCACTCTTCTCACCTGATCCCTCCACTGAAAGCAAGGGGCATGCCTATTTTGATATTGTTGTTGTGAAGTACTCATTAAATTATTGCCCGTAGCAGGGGGCAAGGACACTTTTGACTAAATCTGTTAGCCAGACTCCTGCAGTGACTCTCCTCTGGATTCCCCAGCAGGCGTCTCTTTGAAGTGCTTATAATAAATGGAATACAACTGGGGGAAATCAGAAAGGGCAATGTTGACAACTGTCATAGCAGGTTACAGCTTGAATGGCATCTGAGCAGAAGGTCTTTTCTCTGTCTCTCTCATACCTCAGATCTCCTTAGCATCATTTCTGGTAGGCATCCAACCTCCATTAGCAAGAGTTTCTGGAGAACTGCATTTCTCCCTAAATTCTCTCTCTCTGCTGTAAACGTAATGCACTGTTCCAGGCCAACAGGTCTTATAGATGAAATGGTTTTGCAACTGTAACAGCATATCCACTGTGATAGGCAAAGTGCCAAGATATAATCGGTGATACATAATAGAAATTACAAGCAATATTAATGGAGGATATATTTCAAGGAAAGACCCATTTTCATTCCAGAAGCATTTTTATGCCATTATACAAAGGGCAAAAAAGTTAATGCTACTAAATATGGTATAATTCCTCAGCAACCATTTTTATCTGATAAATGCTATATATTTATGCTGTACCACAAATTGCCTCATCAATTATCTCATTTCATCAGCACTAGAAAATTCAAAATACATGACAACTTTGAAATACCCACTAACAGCTGATAGCTTTACATACTACTTAATATATTGTGCAAGCACAAATGTTTTTTAAATAGAACTTTTTTATGTGCTAACATATACATGCATACTGCTTTAGTTGGTAATAATAACTGTAAGTTCCCCTGAAATCACAATTATATCTCACCACTGTTCTAAGGGTTCCAATATCTAATAATGTTTTCAGCTCTTGCTAATATGTTGCTTTGCAATATCGACCTCTAAGGTGAGGGCTTAAGACCCCAAGAAAAGCTGTTTGAAGGCTAAGGATAAGAATTGACAAAAGCAAAGAAACAAAGGTTAAAAAAAAAACAAAACCACCAGATTTCCCCCACAAAAAAACATGGTCTAATATGGTGAAAGGCAAAAGACGCATGATTTTGAGTTCTCACTATTTCAAATCAGTCTAGAAAATTCCTGTCATAGCAGAGGCTGATGCTACACAATCCAATCGGCTTTTACAAATCCTAATTTCTATGATTCTACCAAAAATGCCGTCTGAGTTAGTGGGAATTAAAGCACCTCCAACTGAAGGATGCTAAAATGTAAGTTAACACTCTGAGCAATAGCAACTCATTGTGTTCTTGTTCTGAATGATAATTTGGTGCATGTGTGAGACAAGCCTGAGGCTTAACCAGGACTTCCCACGGAGAGAGGTGGAACAGGCAGCATGGTATGAGCCCCACAGCAACACTTTCAAGTGCTGCATTTCAAAAATAAACCTCAGACTATGCATAGTGGAGAGGACACAGGGACAGACCCATTAATTAATCCTCCAAAGAACAATTTTAAGTTTTCATTTTTCAAAAACTTTCTGAAATCCATCATTTATAGAGTAACTGAAGAACATGAATAAAGCGTATCAGTAAACAAAAGCGTAGTGATGACAACAGCACTGCTAAACTGTGCAAGATATTGTGCCAAATTTGAAGAGAAATAGCAGTTTCAATAGTTTCCATGACAAACTATCTGGGGGACTCAAATTTTACTCAACATATGCAAACACAGAGAAGATGATCTTCTTGGACACTGAGGAAATGATTTGAAATAAGATGTCACATATTCTTTGAAGTCACTCCTCCTAATACAGCATTAGGTTAATGTCACTGGCCTTAAAGTTAGCTGTCGTACTATTTAATTGCAAATTCCAAGCTAACCTAAGTTTTCCTATCATGTTCCTGTCCATCAAACCGGCATAATAGCTATTTTAAGGATGGCCATGTGTGGGAGATCACTGGTGCTGAAAAAAATTGCATCACTGAAATATTTGTCTAGTTAATTCTCAAAACAGATTGAAACATAGCACGAAACAAAAAGTGCAACTGTACAGTTATAAAGCAATGTCACTTCTCATCTTGGCTAGGGACCAGGGACTATAACTTCTACGCTTGTATAGCTTCCCAGTAAGCACCAACACATCTCTCCTCTGTGCCCACAACTCCATTCTCCAGCCGTCCGTACTGTGGACAGATACTAGCTTATCTTGGCGGACCAGGAGCTGGAGGCACATTCCAAAATCTCCCCACTTGCTTTTGCCATGATGTTATGCTATCTCAAACACTGCCAGAGGAAAAGACTCAGTACTCAAATACATAGAAGTTACTATGAGAGAGAGAACTTGAAAGTTAAAAGGACTCTGACTTTGGCTGTAGGTGATATTGGACTCATATACAATCGTCTTTCCAAAATCTGATTCAACATAATTGCCTTCAGCTTCCCTTAAAGCAACAAAGATATGCTATTTCTCTACCTGCACAACAAAAAATTCCATACACATGACTAAGAAAATCGGTTGAAAAAAGCCTCAGATTATTTACCCCAGCAAGATGCTAGTCAGGCTAGACACTGACTATCCATACTGTCTCGGAGTATGGTCATGAAAGGCTCTACAAGCAAACAGTTTGCTGTAAAATCTGTTGACTACATTGAGACTTGTTTTATAAGCAGCTCCTTAAATCTCTAATGCCATTCCAAAATGTTTGCCCAAACAGAACAAGAAAAATTACTAAGATATTCCTTCTATATAAGTAAGATCACTTCCATAAAAAGTAAGATCACACTAAGACTTAGCTGATTCCAAAGCTAGCTTTTCATCTTTGTCTTTTCCAGAAGAAAAAGGAAAAAAAAAACCCCATATTTCAGTAACAACTATTCAAATATCAGCATATGAAATGTAGATTTTCCAAATTTGAAATTTTAGTGATTCTTTTTTTACATTAAAAATGTATACCACTGAAGTAGAACCTAAAATCAGCTACCTGCAAAAACTCATCCGAAAAAGTAATATAAAATTGGTATAAATGAAATTAAAATCATCTTTATAAATAGCAACAATACCTTAAGAAAGACTCACGTGATTATTTGTTTTCATATATTTTAAGCTTTTTGCATTGCAAAGGTATAGTCACAACCAGGTTAGTAACAGCTTCAATGGTTTCAGATGTCAGCATCCCACAGAAGTGCTAGCAGAAGGAATTGTCTGAATACCCCTTAATCAATTTAAGTAGAAAACCTTCCAAAACACCTCCTTTGGTTTTTTAAATTAAGCTGGCTGGCTGTGTACTGTAGCACTAAGAATCACAGAAATTCCTATAGGTGAAAGCAGCAGCTCTCAAGATGTGCATGCTAACAAAGACTAAAAAAAGTAAAATGTTTTTTAAAAAGAGAGAGAGAGGAGAGAAAGAAGAGTAAGGTTGCTTTTACTGCAGCCATGATTTGGAAGGCTGCAACATGCATGAAAATCAAAACAGCTGCTCTAACGCAAGTCAAGGATTGATCTTCTAAGCAAACAATAGGAATTTTGAGAAGCTGGCATTTACACAATTCAAAATGACAAATCTAGCTCTAGTTTTCAAACCCTTGTCTAACTTTAGGGAATCTTTACATCAGCATGCACCAAAAAGTATTTCACTGCCTTCAGCTGAGTAACTTAGGGATCTGTGCAAGGTACACACTTTGCTGTTGGATTTGTTCCCCTTTTCTGATGAGCTTGAAGTTGTTTGTGAAATTTGGCCTTGCCAACAGATAGCTACTGGAAATGCCCTAAATTCTGAGTTAGTATGAAATTAATCACTTGCAAATACTATCCGTATATATATGAGCACTATAATTTTATGAATATTTACCTTTTAAATAAAGATTTTAAGTATTTGTCCAGTTCTCTCAGCATCAGCCTGAGTTGTATCAGGGAGCTAAGTCCGACAGGCAGCTGGACTAGATGATCAGTGTGGATCCCTTCCCACCGAACTATTCTAGTCTATAATGTTTATTTTAAAGTAATAGAGGCATTAATAATCATTATTGCAGCCACAGCAGTAATAAGGTTGATCACTGAGCACACAGAATAGGTGCTTGTCATACAAGATTATCAAACTCCAATTTTGCATGCAGCAAGATTTAGAAATTGAAGCATATATATACGCTATTGCCAAATAGGATGAAAGATCTTAGGAAATTTAGCTCTGGAATTTTTATTTGGCTCTCAGACTAATATCCAGAAATTATATAATAATCTAAATCCTGCTTTTGGGTACTTCCAATAGTTAAAGTCACTGAAAGCACTTGTGTTCAGACACACTGCATATTCAAAGGCAAAAGAAAATGTATGTTGGAAGTAAATGTTTATTTGCAGGCTATGCTGAAAGCTGAAGTGATTTTTGTACCTTAACAGGTAAAGAAGATAGATACATTTTTATGGTAAACGGTAGGTGTCTTGGTACAAAACTTCAATTCAAAAAATGTCTTCCCAGATGCTGTCAAACCCTGGAATTGTCCATGTTACATAGCTGTGGCAGAACCTTCATTTTAGAGATCATTAGTTATTCCCAGATCTTAATCCCAATTTGATCATTTAGGGATTTACTTGCTAGGTTTTGGGACAACATACTAGAACTTTGCTTTTCTCTTACTCATTACTAAGCTGCCTGAGTACTCATTTTAGTAACAGTATGCACTGAGACTGAAATACAATGCACTATTTTATATCAAGTCCTGTGAAGACTAACTTGAGATTTAAGGATAATACTGTTGTTCTGAAAGGTACAACATTGTTGTTGATTGTGCTGTTGGATGTTTATTTTCTTCACCAGACTTTAGAGACTGAATCACTCACTGGATGAAACAGCACATGAGTTTCATAGTAAGGAGAGCTATAAAAATAGTCTAAACTAGAATTTGAATGCAAGGCATTAAAAATGTATATGTTGTTCTATATAATGCAAATACACATTAATCTTAGTGAACACTATCCTTTTATGTGTAAAACCCAAAGTGATCAATGAGATACAAATGGAAAAGTGTTTTTGACTTTGGAAAAGGAAAAAAAAAAGTAAAATTTGTCCTCATTCTGATGCAAGAATAAAGCTCTCTAGTTGAAAAACTCAGATAATGACTCCTATTTGTATTATACTTAAAAAGACTATATTTCTCCTTTCTGTTTCACAACAGTAAAAAAGGATTAATTCTTATTTTTAATATTCTCATTTGACTAAATTAGAGGATTATCTGAAAAACCCAGATAAGATACAGCTAGTTCAATTTATTCAATAGAAACACGCTTAAAAAAAAAAATCTCTCTCATAAATCTTAATAGTGAAATATATAAGGAAGAGAAAAAGTAAGAATCTGTTTTACTTTGCAGATGTGAAATTAATTACAGAGATAACTGAGTTACCAAGGGTTATTCAAAATCTTTAAAGAAGCTAGCGACTGAACACCAGATCTCAGCCCAGTGCTTTACCAGCATATTGTTTCTATGAGTTGCACAACGTCAGATCTGTTACACTATTAAAAAACCCGCATATTTACAGCCTCCTCAAAATACACAACCTGTTCTATTGGGAAACAAACAAACAACCAACCCACAAGTAAATATCATGAGAAAGAAGAATAATTTTTCTTTCTAAATCATGAACACATAATCTTTCTTCTCATCAGAAATTTGTATGCTGTCAACACAATTTTGACCACGGAACCATGCACAGACATTCTTACAAATAAAGTCCTATTCAAGAAATCCTACTTGCTTATTCAAAATACTGGATGTAAGCTCTCACAGAGCTTATGGGATGCATTTTAGACACACGGATAGAATTGGGGGATTAAACTCAAACCTTACACTGGCATTGGTGATACAGCAAGGAAGTACTATACTGGGCAAAAGTATACCAATTCATAAAGGATGAGGCTCATAAAGGATGGCCAGGCCTCTTTGTCACTCAAATATATGCGAGCTTGAGGCATATTTAACTCCGTATCACATTAGCAAGATGCAGCTCTTTTACTGATCCTCATCACTGGATGCACCTCCCCTGTCCATGACAGGACTTTTGCTTTCAGCACTACTGTACATTTGATCTCCGTTTCGTAATGGATAACAAAAGATCATGCTAAAATAATCAAACAAGGTCAGTGATGGCTTTTATTGGAACCTTTCTATGTGTATACATTGCCTAAGCCCACCAGCTGTATAGCAGCAGGGTTACAGATCCAGCTTACAGATGGATCAAGGGCGAGAGTATCAGTTGCGCTCTGGGATCCCTGTCAATTGGGATCAAATCCATAGGCCAAGGGAAAGAAATCTTGGCTGTTCAGAAGCATCTGAGGGGAGTTTGCTGGTCCTGAGGGAACTATGTCTAGCAGGCTATAGCAAGCAAAGCCTGGTGAAGTAGTATGGTTCAGCTACAGTTAAGTTCTCTTTTCAAGTGAAAATACAATAAAAACAAACCCCAAATCCAAACATGAAAATGTCTCACACAGCTAACATTGGACCTGCATTCAGAAATAGTTTCACCCTGCACTTCTGCGGCATTTCTATTAGCATGATCCCTTGCCATGGGACAGCAGATGCTTGGTGCAGGAACTCCTGGATAGGTTTCATCCTTTGAATAGAGGTTCTGCACCCATTTTCAATTACAGGAATTCAGTGTACAACAAGAGGAAAATGGTTAAGAAATTATAGTATGTCTGCTTAATAACAGCTACTCCAAAACATGAAGAAAAAGCTGCAAAACTTAAATCTTCCACGTGGAAGCATGCTGCTTTATCACTGAATCACTAGTTTAGCTTCCCTTTTAATGAATTCACTTCTGAGACTCTGAGAACAAAGATACACATATCGAATGCACTGTTGTCCCTTTATTAAGCAAAAAAGATCTTGCTTCAGCCTTAATTGTATTTTCCTCAAACAGCAGGAAGAAATAATTCAAACCAAAGCAAATCCAAATATTCTTTAACCCCAAAATTAAGAGTTCAAAATCCAGGCAAAATATCTTAGTGTTGATTGGTGACCTACCGCAACTGCAACCACAAACTGCCTTCACAAAGACGTAGGAAAAAAAGATCCAATTTAATATACAGCAGTTAAAACACACCTGAAGAATACTAAACTAAATTAAAATAAAGCACTAGGAAAAAAACTATTTGTTTATCCACTTCAGGCCTTTTTAAATCAAACTTGTTCTTATTACGAAGAGGAATAAACCCATAACCCATTATTATGGGTTATGCAGTACTTTCATTGGTACAATAGTACAGGTAAAACATTAAAAGTCAGTAGAAAGGAATATTTTTCCTGAGAGGAACAGAATAGGATACAGGTTTACATCTTAAGAATGGGTACATCTGTGTTCTGAGGGAGAATGAAGCTGAAGAGAAAAACAAAACAAAACAAAGCCAAAAAAAAAACCAAACCCGAACCCTGCACAGCTCTCAGTGCATTTTGAGGTGCAAATCCCCAGGAGACGTATTACCACTGTGGTGTAAACTAGACCACAGTTGCTACCGCTCACATTTTTACATAATAGTGTATCCATTACATCAGTCCATTAAGGACTGCCCCATCTAGCAGATGCTGAGTAAGCACTTCAGCAAATAGCTCCCACGTGCTGCCCATGGCTACATAGCTAGCAAAAGCAAAGCTGGCTCGCTTTAAGCTAATTGGGAATGTCTACTTCAGCTGCAGTATCGCCACGGAGGTGGCCCTCCAGAGTACACAGTTGCTAGACAAGCACTAAGTGGACAGGCAGATCTAGGATCTGGCCCGGTTAGCAGAGAAAAGGAGTGAATACTACCTTGGCTCTGAAGAGGACAGAGGAACAGTCACACCAGAAGAAGCTCCAGATACCTAACACTGACGTCTGATTTCCCTGATAATCCTTGAAAGCCACAAGTTTTGCGGTCAACATTTTCCTCCACTGTGTGGAGGCTGCTCACAAATGAAGAATGTAGGCTGGAAAAACCCGCACTGAACTTCCATGACTATTTGAAGTATCCCCCGTCTTCTCCCACTCTCACCTTCTCTCATGAACACAGCTAAAAGGAACAGGAGGGGAGGACTACAGTCCTCCCACCGAAAGGATGAATGATGGATTCTTCAAGTTAGGTAGCACGATCTTACCTGACCATGAGTGGTTGCTTTTATCAGTTCATACGTGACTAAACAGCTATAGGATGATTTTTCTCTGCTTATTTGAGACGCTTTAAAGACCCTGCCAGGCTATCCTGCACTGTAAAAATGAATTAAATTTCACTGAAGCCAATGAACATCCCACTTACTTAGCAGAAACTTCAGTCTCTACCACCTTCCTGGAACATTTTCATCCTGAGATGCCGAAGTGTGGAGAACCCAGTCCCACCACTGACTCAGCTGGGGACGAGAGACAGTGTCGGTACACATCCTGTAACAGATGGCTTCTGACTGCTTAAAAAAATAAACAAGTAGGCGCTTCTATAGCTGTTTATCTTCTTTTCTCTCTCAGGCCTCATAGATGTAAAAGCAGCAGAAGAAAGTGGCAAGATGTCATCACTGTTTCAACACCATGCAGAGGGAAAGCAGAAAATACAACTTTTTGGTATACTCATCAGTTTGAATGAAAAGCTGCACATTATTTATGAGACGTGTGAGAAACAATCCATTGTACTGAACAACGATAGTCAATCCTAGATATAAATTCTCCGCTGGTCGATAACCACTATACCCATTCCCTTAGCCATGAAAATGACCTGACAGAGCCATAAATTCACACATTGTCCATTTTTCACGGACAAGCTCCCCGCCCCAGACAGTCTGCAGTGCACCAGCCATGACATCGGTGTAAACATTTACTCATTTATTATTTTATGCTGACTGCTTTTCAGCTTCCTGACACAGGACAGGCAAGTAACAATGGCGATACAATCTGGGCCAGGTTCAAGACCCAAGCACAGGCTGAACATAGGTTTCAGAGGTGGCTCACTGTACTAGCACTTCCTATCACAGCAGTACATCGGAACTCACTAAATATGGATTTTCTTTTAACACAAAACTTCCATAAATCCATAAGGTTTCAATTTACGCATGTGTAAAACAAATACTCTACCTACAAGTTTCTTTCAGAGAAGCAAACAGAAAACTGTCTAAACTTACTGAAAATCTTAATAATGCCTGGCATTGACCCAAAATCTTTCTGAAGAGCCTGACTAATAATTAGTGCATGTTCAATGATTTTCCCCTTTTGGGGCCAGTGTTCTAATGGGTTTTAGTGCTAGCAAATCTGTGCTAGGATTTGTTCTATGCATTAACGTGCACAGAGTGTTAAGCTACTTATTTGTAATGATACTGTTCCTGTAGGAAAGCCTGCCTTGATTGTTAATGATACTTGAGGCTCTTAATCTTAAAACGGAGGGAGAAAGAAACTGCAGGGTGTGGCATAGTCTGCTACACAGCTTGTAATTTACTGAAAATAAAAACCTCACTTAATTCCATTGATAGCACTCAGAATATTATAATAGGCATTTAATTTCCTAAACGAATTGCGTTTTAAGAAGCTGGAGCAATCTCTTAAATTACACTATTTTCATTGTTTATATTTGTTGTTGTTTTTTAAGCTAGAACCTATTCAAAAGTGATTTATTTGAAAAGAATAATTTGAAGAAACTCGCTCTTCTCTTCCACTACTCTAACATCCTTTTTTTTTTAAAATTAGCAACAAAAATATCTTATTCCTCTTCCAGATTAAAACTTAAAGTCTGCTGTGTGATCAGTATTAGTGCACTGCTGCCTAATAATATATACTGTTGATACATGAATTTGTTTATTGACTATTCTAAAGTTTTACAACTTTTCATTCAGCCCAATGTGCCCTTGTTGTGAACTCACCCAAAGAATT
This sequence comes from Fulmarus glacialis, assembly GCF_000690835.1. NCBI lineage: Eukaryota > Metazoa > Chordata > Aves > Procellariiformes > Procellariidae > Fulmarus > Fulmarus glacialis. Next base: position 14,835 of record NW_009185681.1, on the reverse strand, counting down.
ACCAGGTTCAATAACCTAAATGATATTCATTAATACGAGATAGATATATGTAATAAAAAAGAAAAAGAACACAACCATTACCTTCACACAAGTAGTCCTATTGACTTGAGTAAGACCGATTTTACAGAGCAAAAAACTGCCCAGACAATCAAGACTTTGAATATCCAAAGTAAAATCCATATGTGCACAATGTCAGACTTCTGAGCATCACAAACAATAATAAAAATAAACTGGAAGACAAGGCCTGTAATGCTTATTCACGTGTAGTTATGGTCAAAAATGTTATGACATCCAGAAAAAAAAGTATGAAATCTAGGCTGACTGGTAAAATATCACAAAATAATGTCATGCCAGATTGCCTTGATGCTGTCAACCTTTTAAAAATTTTATTCCAATCTTCCCCAAATATTTGAAAATATAATTTGCAGGAAAAAAAAAATGTTCTGTCTTACCTATCCAGTTTGGAATTCAAATAGAAAGCCAATTTGACAAATTCTCTGTAAAATACAAATTCCAAGTTTGTCACAATTCTGTTACAGAGTTGAGGGTGCACAGAGATTGCAAGAAAGGTTCTGGATCCCTTGTAAGTATCAAGCAATTTAACATAGATATATGCACGCCATAAGAGACATCTGTGTGACCTGAGCTTGGCTCTTCCATGGGAAGCACTGTCTTTACCTTCTAGAGACAAAATGTCAGTTAATATACAATGTATTATGTCACAAGAGAAGTAACTTGATGTTTGTAAACAGACACATGTATTTACAGACATACATATATAAAAGGGAGTACCGTTGACTAAACAAAAACACAAAGCGGTAGAAAAGCCTCTAAGCATAACAGATGTGAACTCAGCTGATGGTGCAAAAGGTAAAAAGGACAGGATTCAGTATTGAAATAAGACACTGAAAGGAGGTCAAGCGACTTAGTGAATCAGCTGCTGACCTCATATCAAACTCAGTCCTAATCATAGCAAATGAAAATTGCTGTTCGTAGATGGTTGGAAAAGCCTTTAACCCACAAACCCATTCTGGACTTAACATACTATGCACGAAAACTGGAGAACATGTTATCATCCCCTGCCCAACGCCCCGAATTGCCTAGCTGCAAATTATATAAAATCATCCTGCATTTTCTTTCCCATTCATTGCCGTCTATATCTAAATGAAGATATAATTATTTTTGTAATAAAATACATAAAATCCACTCTTAATTTAGTGCTTTAGAAATCATGTAAATACCTAAGGTAAATAACCCTGCTACTTCAAATACCTCTCAAAGAGTAGCCTGCCCTTATGAACTGACTGGAGTGCACAGGGAGGTAGAAAGAGTTTGGTATTTTCTGTTCTGTTTCAACCTTAAAAAGGTCAGTTCCAGTGAGAGAATAACTCTGAGAAAATTTCCCTAAATCCAGCATTTATGGAAAGAGAGAAAGACAGACATCCACATGCGTGCTGACTCTACAGTCCTATTCTTAGAATATTCATCCACTCATACACGGCAATATGTTAAGGTTTCTTCAGAAGCACTTTTGGACCCAGTAACTCACCTGTAGCTGTCATTACCCTAAATATTTCCTTACTGAGTGGCTATACAGTCACTGTTCCCAAAGTGCATAACCCATATAAGTTACTTCAAACCTGTTGCATGTATGCTGTCAAAATACCTGAATGCCACATGCTGAAAACACCTTCCAAGTTATCATGCTTGTTACTGTGATTGTCAGACATGGCTGGTTGCTCCCGATTAACTCATGCGCTGTACATAGCACCAAACTGGCTAACACAGGATTTGGATTTGTGAGGATAAATGCCAAGATAATTCCCTGACACCATCATCCCAACCCACCATCCCAAAGTGTCAGGTGCAAATCCATTTATGAAAGCAAAAAATCCTTCAGTGGTCAGTTCCCTGGGGGAAACCTGCAACCCCCAAAACAGTGGCACTAGCAGTAAGCCTGGCCCCATTCTCCACCTACATCTACAACAAACCCATTTGATAGTAAGGAAGAAAGAAAGTCACCAGATGTGGTGGCTGGTGTCTTGGTAACTAACTATCAGAGTCAGTTATCCATACTGCTTGTAATCAGGCTAAAAGTTCCTGAGGCTTCGCCATCTGGAGTTTTTTGCGTAGCATCTCTAACAAGTTATTTTCTTTTTTTTTCCGACTATGACTAGACTTCAGCCAGCAATAGTTTGGAAGTAAGCCTGCCCATTCCTTTTCCTTCAGGTGAGCTCTGCAAGCAATGCAAGTTAAGGCTCTCTTTTTCTTTTTCCTTTTTTTTTTTTTTTCTCTAGAGCGAGCTGTATTAGAAAATAAGTTGGGAAAACAAATACATTAACATGGAAAAAGCTCAGAATGTAACAGAAATAAGAAAAGACTACAGACAAATCTCTCTCCTGACTGCTGTGTCTCTTCCTCATGCTTTCCTCTCAGATCAGCTATCTTTCAATAGCTTGCCATATTGCGAGAAACTCCATAGAAGTGACTGTCCCTTAGGGAAGAAAAACACAAAAAAAACAGAGCAACCTTTCCCTCTGTCCCTCCTACAGCTTGGCTGCACCTCTGTTCCCTCCTCTGCCCAGCAAACTCCAGATCTCTGTTGCGTGGCAAGTCCCACCCTTCACCTTCACTTTCCTCTTCCCTCTCTCCTCCTACACAATGTCCAGCTGCCCCCAGCAAAGGGGTAAACACTTTCTCTTTGCAGATACTCCTCCTGAGCCAAAACGCAGAGGCCAGATCAATGCAAAACCTAGAGTCTTTTTCTCAAATACCCAGTTGCTATCTTTTTAAAGGAACATACTATGGTGAATTGCAACAAATAAATAAAACAGAAATATTGTATATGCACTTTTTCATGGAACTTTAGTCTAAGGACTCTTCCAGATTTTTATTTTTCTTTACAGTGCTTTTTACATCACCATTTCCTATAGTGACCCCATCATATAACTTGCTCTAAATCTCCTACTAAACACGGTATTAAATTCACAGATCTACAAGATTACATTCTATTAAGTTGTGGAGTCAATGAACAACTTCTTCTTTTTTTTGTTAACCTAATTCAATTCTTTGGGGGTTTTGACTTGTTCGTCTGTTTTTCTCAGATGTCCTTAAGCGCATTTGTAGCACCAATTTTGTACTGGCTAATTAAATATTTTTTTAATCAAGATAATCACAAAGCAATTGGACCAAGTGTCTAAGATTTTCCATACATATGCAAATTGTGCTGTTCAAAATAAATTGTTGGTATCTACAGTATCAAAAACTCTGTACCGTACACAAAGGACAGCAGACCCATTTCAGCTGTTGTCTTGTACAGTATAAACCACAGACAGGACAGAAATACATCCACAGACAGACTCTCACTGCTGGGTACTAGCCAGGGGAGTTGAAGACAGTTTGTACATCACCCTATAGACAGGACAACTTCACATTAGTGCAGCGTACTATGAAAAGGGAGTTTCAGTCTATAATAATGAGTATATTAACATATCTATGCAATAGTCAAGTTTACCAATTTAATCTCACTTTCCTTGGTGTAGTCACTTCGTTCAATTAACCACTTTATTTGCATTGTATAAGTCTAAAAAGTGCCCTTTGTCAAGTGATATCCTAAAGTAACTGTTAGGTGTTGCTGTTGCTGCTGATTCAACATATACCATTTTCCATTAGTTAAATACTATAGCTAGCAAACAGATTCCAAAATTTAGATTTCATTATCCAAATTGTATTTTCATATGTGTGAGCTCTTTAAGAAACTATGCAATTCATTCCCCAACTCATTTTTTTCTAGTAATGAATACAACTGTCTGATAATGGAAGTAGCACTTTGTAAAATTAGCCCATATCCCGCTGAAGCTCCTTCACACTGCCACTTTCTTAAATACTTAGATGAGTTTATCTGCTCTGGTGCACCCTCCTCAGGAATACCAAGCCAGTGAACATGTGCATTACTACAGATACTTAAAATATTGTCTGAATTTATGTTATTCCTGCATGTGACAGTGTCCTGTCTCAAACTCTTGATTTAGCAGTTACTGCTATCAACTTCTTCACGACTGAAATTCCTTGGCCTATTAAAAAACAAACCAACCAACCAACTTCCCAGAAAATACCTTTCCCCCCCCAAAATCCCCAAAACTCACCAGTTAAATATGAAAATATTTTAACCTGTTTATCATAGGGATACTGTCTTTAATGTCAGTACATTTTAGCTCCAAACTTCAAACAGCTGATAACTATTCCTCTGCAGGAGACCCAATGTTTTCCTAGAAGGAGTAAATATAGTTTTCCAGCAAAACACCTCACAGAAATCTTTTGTTATTGTTGTTGTTTCAAAACAATTTAGTTGAATAAATAAAGTAGCTCTCATTCACAATATGTTATATTTGATCAGGCAAATAAGAACACAGGGTTTTGGAAAGACAACAAGCTTGATAACTTTTATTAGTCTCTCATAACAGCCAATTTCTGTATACATTGCCTTGCAAAGATTTGATGGTACCGTAACTGAATTTGATAAACATCAGAAAAAGAGACCCCAGAGGCTGTCAAAGCTAGTCAGGAAAAAAAAAAAAAACAAAATTACATCTAGAAATATCATAAAATATTTCTCAGCAAAATGTTCATTTTCATTCTTCTCTGAAGATAGGGAAACTTTCATAAATTCAAATAAAACAGATTGAGTTGGAATGAACACCGAATGCTTATCCATGTTATCTTCTCTATCAGTTATCAGGAACTGCATTTTGGAAGATTAAAAAAGCCCTCCTTTCCCTCCTCCTCTCACATCTCATGCACACACACACACGACTCCGTCACATATGCACCCCTCTAGTTACTGTTAGAAGCAAGTAAAAATCTCTAGCTAAAAACAGCAACACACAATCTCACATGTTTTTGGAGCTGAAGTTACACTTCATTACTAACAAAAAATTTCTAGAGTTTATTCAAAACTTCTGCATAAAAAGCTGATATTCACCTAAAGCGTAATCCTAATCTGTAAATGACATTCATAAACAGCATAGAACACTTTTGCATTTTCAGTATGCCACAGGATTCACTACCAAATGTTCTGAATTTACAAGTCAATAGACAGTCTTTCAATCTATCTGGTCCTTGCAGACTCAGCACGCTACTTGTAAGCCAAGCTGTTGTCCTTCTGGCTTCGTATATTGCTGCCAGCACTAAAGATTTGGCAGACAAGATTCCTCTCTCAGTAGACACAGCACAGCAGTCTGGGGTGTGCTGGACATTCCCAGATTAACAGATACTTCAGTGGTAAGTTGAGTGCAGCTCCACGCTGCATTACAATGCAGTATCAAGTCAATTTACTAGCTGTAGTGCATTCGTATCGTGTTCCTCAATGCTACCAGTGCTGGCTACATAGGCAGTGTATATAGGTCCTGAGGCCTTTACAAAAATTTGCTCTGAAAAGAGAACATTATTAACATCCTGAAAGACAAATGAACTAGAAGACCATCTGCGTTGTTCTGCCACAACTCCCCCAGCTTTACAGGGTTAACAATAGCATTAAGGAAAAAAAAAAAGAAAAAGAAACAACAGCAGCAACAAAAAAACCCAACCAAAAAAAACCCCAAACCCACAACAGCAAAGAAGAAAAAACGCCACAAACAAAAAAACCTACTATTAATATATAATTTTCTTTCTTCAAATGAAAGATGCAAAAGTGATCATAAAAGAAACCAGAGGGCAGCATGTGATAAAAGTTTCATTCAATCTGTTTTTCAGAGTAAAGCTGTGCTTAAAATACCATTCTCCCTCAGCTAACCACTTCCTTTCTAAGAAAAAAATTGAATGGGATGATAAGATGTCATTGCTTGCAACAGTAAAAAGGAACTGAACACAGAAACTCCAGAAGGTCTTCTCCAGCCTTAAGTTCCCCACATGCTGTAAATATGCGTGTTGTCTTTTCTCTGTACTCTGTTCTAAACTTGCCCCACGAACCAACTGTCATCCCTGATGCCTGCAGCTCCGTTACCAGGAGAAAACACCAACATTATCGCTAAGGATTTGCTATTGGATCAATTCTGTAGGTGTTGTAAATCAGCACAGCTTCAGTAACTTCAGCTAAGTGATGATGATTTACAACGCGCTGAGGATCTGGCCCTCTGTCCTTATTACTTCATTAATCTGCATATTCCTGCAATGTACAGCCACCTTTTTTTCTAAATTACTTTTACTTCAACCCACCTGTTATAAGTCTGATGTGGATTTATACAGAGTTCATACCATACTTCCTTACTTATTTTTGAAGAAGCATCGCCTGAATCTGTCCATGGTCCATAAATGATCTATATGGCTGACTGAACCAAGCCTGAGCTGGTAGCTGTCAGCAGGTATGAATTCAATTTCGCAAGACCAATCCATTAGTATCTAAACACTATTAATAGAGTGGAGAGGGAGAAGCACATTTTTTCTGTCCCAGGGAGTAAGAGGCTGGCCACTTCTGGTGAGAAGGTATTTGATCAGGTCTGTCAGAGCCAGGAGACCACGGTGAATACCTTCTTATAATAATGAGTAGCTCATTCCCAAGAGAAGAGAAAGTTGGTGTCGGGAAGCATTTTTTACCATATTCCTTCAAGACATCACTGAAGCTAAGAAAATGCCCAGCAGGATTCAAATATTTAATGGATATTAATTTATATGGATAACAAGACCATCAGCTACTACACTGGACAGTATACATTCTTTTTTGTGAGAAAATAAACTCTCATATTTCACTGTATAACCCTGCTACTAGAAATGCGGGATAGAAACAGGCTCAGTGGAAATGTTGCTACATTTCCATTTTGGAGCTCTCCATAGTTCCCTTAATTTTGCTCTGACACCGTCTATGTTAAAAAAGGAACTTGAGGGAATACCACTCTGATCCTTCATGGCACGGCCTGAAAATCAACGAAGCCAGTCAGTGAATGAAAACCTAACTAACTGCTATATTTTATTTGCAAATTTATTTTTGAAAAATAAAGTGTTACGTTGATCCCAAGTTTAAAGTGAGGAACCAATAACCCACACCAAATTTATTATGTGGGCATTTAAACACCTTCAGAGGCCTTCGAAAGTAGCACTAACATGGAAGAAATAATTTAGACCGAGTTAGAAGGACCATTTCTACTGCCTAAAACCTGATGTTTTTCTAAAAGCAAATGTCCTCAAAGCATTCTCTGCAGAAATTGGCAATGGTTATCTTTAACAAGTCAGCATTTTTCAAATGTTACAATACTGTAAATCTGAAATGGTATTTTTCATAAACTTAACATAGAATGAACTGACACATACCATACTTTATTAACAAGCGCAGGCTTTTAAATAGCATGTCAAGCACAGGAGATATTTAAGGAGGGACATAAGATTCCATACTCTAAATGAATGAATATTAACATCGACTTGGAGAAGGTTACAATTATATCAGGCTGAGAGCATTAAGGAAAAGAAAAAAGTGTACTTTGGATAGGCTAAAGAAGGACTCTCACTCAGTAGCAGCAAAGGTTTCCTGCACAGACCTAAGTGTTGGGCAGAGTGCAAGGAATGGGATTTGTCACTGCCAGTTTCACTGAAATAACTAGCTCTAAGAGAAGGAGAGTTAAAGGTGACCATACTGTAATTAAGCTAATTTTAATTGTACATATGAGTTACATACCTAGGGAATGGAAATCAACTGAGTGTACAATTTAAATAAAACTCACACCTTGCTGATTACTTAAGAATTATTTCATCACGGGTCTAACAGGTAAGAAAAATACGACTTTTTAGTCTTCCCCTCTTCAAAATTTAATTTGGGCTACAAAAGGATGTCTTACTCATCAAGTAAAATTCTCTTCAATAATAAGGAATACTGCAATAAACACCTGTCTGCCTTCTGCAGGATCAGGATAAATTTTAAAGGGCCAGTAATTCATGCAAACATTTGCACATATCATTCTGAATCACTTCAGTGTTATTGCTAACCTCATAAATTGAAGTAAAAAAAGAAATACTAAACAAATTACTATGCTCTTCCATTTGCCTATATGGAGCCATCAGTAAGATACTACTTTTAATAATTTTCCTACAGTTTCTGGGAAAGAGAAGAGTTTCTAAATGTTCTGATCTTCCCCTAAATATTTCCAACTTGATAGGTTTGCTGTTGCTATTCTTTCTATGCACTTATTGTACGTCAAGGAGAAATCTTGTTATCATGCCTATTCCGAATGCTTATCTCCAGTCAAGCCACCCACCATGGCTCCTTCCATCCTTTAGAAAACAGCAGTTCTTGGGATTTAGTGACTTCTGTATACACACATGCACTGAGTTTGAATCTCCCACTGTGTTCCAGGAAGGACTTCACTGAAATTGCATGGGTCTTCAGAGCATAAATATTAAGTGGATTTCAGTCACAGCAATATCAAGACATTTGTTAGACTAAACAAGAGTGCACGACGCAAATGAATGGGTGTCCATGCTGTAATCCCTCTTCCTGCCTCCTTTCTTCTCTCCTCCTATTTCAAAATCTTAACTAGTTTGTTTGTTACATTTTCAGTCTTACAAAAAAAAAATTTCTACCTGATTGCCTTCTAGCTACAATAGTCCCATTTTCCTACTACATGTTCTACCTCCTCAGCCCCAGGCTTCTTACCTGAAGTCACTACATACTCCACTAGTAAACTATCACTGCTCATCACTCACTGTGAATCACAAAGTCACTGCAGAAACTAATTAGGAACCTATAGCTGGCAGGAAGCAGTAACAGCTTTCTGCAGCTCCTTGCCCCAAAATAAGAGCCTACACAGAATATACCCTGCTAGTGAGCTGCTATGCAGTAAGTGCAATTTGCATTCACTGGTCAGTGCCGATTGCTTCTCAGTGATGACCGCTCACCATTGGGAGAAAAAGGTTGCTGCCAGACTGGCAACTGCTGTGTGCAGAAATGGGTCAGCAATGATCTCTTACCACAGGATAAGCAGTCACTGTGCATCCAAATTTGAAAATGGCAAATACTGCAATAACGACAGGTGGCACTGATGGGTTGCAGCATGGCAAATCCAGTTTGCAGCACCTGATCAGCTTACAGTAGTGAAATACCTACTTTTCTCAGGATAGACATCACCATTGATAGTATTAATCAGCTACTGCCAAAACCAGAAACAGGCTAGTACCGGTTAATGACAAGTAATACCTGTTTTAAATACATGGAGTCCCCACTAACCACGGCTAAATAATTAACTTTTTTATAGCAATGGAGGTTTACCAGCCCTTAACCTCTTTTTATCATCTTATGATACCCCCATGCCTGAGTTTTTCTCTTACATTTTGCTACAATATCCTCCCACCCTATTTTTACTCTTTAGTAGTCCAACATAATTTTCCAGCTGCATATCTTTCTATCTGCAATAACCACAAGAGATACATTTCCCAAGCCCTTCTCTTCTTTTCTCCACCTACATACGGGTACCCAGCCTATGATCCCTCTAAAAATTGATCAGCAGATAAACTGGAGCAGCAGCCACAGCTAACTGCTGCCCAGGCAATGATTATTTGCTACCTTGCTGTCTTTTCCTTGCCTGCAAGCTTGAGAGGTGTTAGCCTTGGTTTATGGCAAGAATGAGGAAGGCTAAAGAAATGCCTTGATGTGTCACATGAAATATTGGTTGCCCGGGGTTGGTTTAGATATGTAGTCTTTTCTAAGGTTGATTTCTTTAGAATCTAGATAATAATAGATGTGGTTGTTGTAGGGGGTTTTTTTCTCCCTTGCTTTTCGGGTTATATCACAGATTTTTGGCAAGGTCCTGTCTAAGCAGACTTACTTTAAAAAAAGAACTGGTAAAAAAAGATCTTAAGTCAGATCTTAAAGTTCTGGAAAAATGAATGCCCCAATTTCCCACTGTTTTGCATCTCACATAATATGCTCTTATCCAGCATTTTTAATCCAGACATCTTACTGAGTTCATCAGCTTGATTCGTATTTTACAGATGTAGAAAATGGATAGTGAAGTGAATGGATGCTCAGTAAGATAGTTTTGGAGCCAGGAATGAATAACAGTGCTTTGAATCCCTTTCCAGTGTGCTGTGTGTGCAATAATAAAGAGCTGTGGAGGTGGCTGCGAAATGACAAGAATCACCCCAGTTCAAGTGATTATATAGAAAAGTTTGAAGGGAAGTGGAAAATCAGGCCCTGGATGAGACATAAAGCAAGTAGATAAACCAAATGTACCTTCCTCCTTTATTAACTTTCTTAATGAGGTTATCTCTGACTATCAGGAACTCTAACGAGACCAACAACCATCTATTTTAAATGCCAAGCAAATGCCTGTTAAGCAACAGACTCCCTCTTTGTAGGGCTGATGCTCTCGAATCCTAATAGTAACTGACAAGACTTCCCCATCTGGACTTTTTTTTTTAACTTTGCATTTTGAGTATGTGACAAAGCGCTGTGCAAGGGATTGCCTTTACAAGCAGAGCTGTATGTTTTTTAAAACGGGCGAACAGCATTGTAATAACATATGTGGAAAGATCAAAATGCGATTTCTTTTTTATTATTCCTATTATTGCATTCCCCTACACAATGGCAACCTCTTCAGAGACATCGTCTGCAACATAATATTGATTTAATGCGCCACTTCATATGCCTGCCACGTCCTCAGATTAAAGATTTAAATTAATATGACAAGTGAGACGCTAAGAAATTCAACAAATCACCAGATAGGCTTATCCACACAGGGTACATTTTATAGTAAAAAAAACCCCAAACAAACAAAAAACCCCACCCCAGCAGCCACAGCTTAGGCGTAGGCCAGATTTAATTTGCTTGCTAGATCTTGAGATCTCTGAGCGCAAATTCATTATTCTCTTATTAACTATTATCATTATTGGAATTTATAAGGAACCTATAAATGTATTAAACTGGTCTTAAATGTTGCAATCTATTTATTGAACACACCAGCAATGAAAAATTAATTATTAAAAAATCACCACAGGAAAACATCAGTGGCCTTGTCACCTCAGAGCTAGATTGATAGCATGTTACCTTCTGGAGAGTGGGGCCCTGCAACACTCAAATATAAACCTTGGAAGGGTAATGCTGAATATGTCACAGCGTAAGTCACAGTTTTAATTTAATGTTTTATTAAATGTTAGATAGAATAAATTTATCCAGGCCTCATAGACTCTGTCTTAATAAATGAATTGGCACTCTTTCAGATGTAAAAAATGGTCACAGCTTCTCAAGGGCATCAGAAACCCTGAACATAAGACACCAGTAAATACAAAAAGCAAAGGCAGCATGGACAGTGATATATTTGCAAGCACTGTGAGTGAGCCAACACTTTCAAAAATGCTGAGGCTAACAAAACAAGGGCAGTGAACTCCCAAAATGGGAAAAGCACCTGCAGTAAGAAGCTGTGCTTGAGTGCTGTTGCACAAACGCGTCCACTACTGAAAAAAAGTGGGAAGGGTGTGGGTTTATCACCCTCCTGCTACTATATTTCAGGATATGTTTGTATGTTTAAAATTTCATGAGCACTATTAATAATTTATTTTTCTCCTGCTCTTTAATTTCTAAGGCTAGACTTTGAAAACAAAAGGCAGGGAGATGATATATTCTCTCCCTCCTCTGCAGTTATCTACAGCACGTTCACTTGCATTTCCCTGTAGAACTGCTGTCATTAGTAATATATAATTTGGCTAGGAAAAATGGTTACAAGTTCCTTAGTCAAAACCAATATGCCCCTGCCCTGGCACATCCCTCCAGAGACATCCTCAGATTTCCGCAAGTGGCTCCGTTTTGAAAACATTTGGCTTACATAAGGTAGGACAGCTCAACACTACCATTCAAGCAATGAAAGGCTTTCATAGCATAATCGAGCTGTACTGTGTATTTCCACAGACACTAAACTAAATGATTGTAAATGACTGTTAAAACTGCCAGAAAAGTCCCCTTCCCCCACTGTTGAATAAAAAAAAAAAAAAAACTTAGCATGCTTTTTTCCCAGAACTCTAAAATGTTGGTGTTCAATAGCTATCCATCTCATGTTGCCATGTTACACTGTTAGCCAGCATAAGAACAACAGGCTCCAATAAACAACACGCAAAACCACAGAGTAGTGAGTTATGCTAAAAGTGTCTTCTCCCGCAGTCTGTGCTTCTTGAATTCATGCGGCTGGCATCCTCCTGCTGAATGCACAAGAGCATTTGAACAAGAAGGTAAAAAGGAGGAGGACCCTGAAACTTCCTTTGAGCCTGGCATTTTTCCAGAAAGTCAGGAAGCAAATTCCCAGCATGTACACAATATAAAGGAAAGTGAATAACAAAACAAAGTGTGTGATTGTGCTAATAAGTTCTAAATACACGATATTTTTGATCTAACTACGTGACACTTGCCAGCCCACTGACGAGTCCTACAGCTGATGTGAGAGGAAATTAGAAGGACTTCATTCATCAAAAAATGAAATGTGACTTCACATAGACATAGGGTTTCATGGAAACATAAGCAGTGAGATGAGCTTGCTACCACTAAAAACGACGAAAAAACAAAGTTGAGCTACACTATATTTAATCCTATCTGTCTTTAGCTGACTCAAGGAACTATATTATAACCTCAGATGAGTAGTCACAGTTTATAACAGAAACTGCATATTTATATGGAAATTTTATTTTTGTATTCAAAATGTGAAGGAAAAGGTATGAAACAAAAATGTCCTTTTTTCTCTCTCATTCTGTGAGGATAACAACTTAGACATTAGTGGGCTTTCCTGAAGTGTTCCTGAAGCACCGGATCCAAGAACAGAAGCCAGTTTTGAAACTATTATGCAGTATATATTTATATGAAGAATACACAGGATTCAACAAATAAATGAGATTAATAATATCTTGAAGTTTAGTTTTGTACTAGTTTTGGCTGGGATAGAGTTAATTTTCTTCATAGTAGCTAGTATGGGGCTATGTTTTGGATTTGTGACGGAAACAGCTTTGATAATACCCAGATGTTTTATCTATTGCTGAGTAGTGCTTACACAGTCAAGGCCTTTTCTGCTTCTCACACCACCCCACCAATGAGTAGGCTGGGGGTGCACAAGAAACTGGGAGGGGACACAGCTGGGACAGCTGACCCCAACTCACCAAAGAGATATCCCATACCATATGACGTCATGCTCAGCATATAAAGCTGGGGGAAGAAGAAGGAGGGGGAGGACGTTCGGAGTGATGGCGTTTGTCTTCCCAAGTCACCATTACACGTGATGGAGCCCTGCTTTCCTGGAGATGGCTGGACACCTGCCTGCCGATGGGAAGTGGTGAATGAATTCCTTGTTCTGCTTTGCTTGCGCGCGCGGCTTTTGCTTTACCTATTAAACTGTCTTTATCTCAACCCACAAGTTTTCGCACTTTTACCCTTCCGATTCTCTCCCCCATCCCACCGGGGAGGAGTGAGCGAGTGGCTGCGTGGGGCTGAGCTGCCTGCTGGGGTTAAACCCCAACCAGTTTTTAATTATTCTGGTAACAGGTAAAACACCTTTTTTTTTTTTTTTCTTTTTTTTTTTTACAATTGCCACTTTCATTTCACAAGTGGTTTTCTTCTTTATACTTTATTACCAAATCACCTTTCTTTGGTGGTGGGAAGGAAGATAGACTCAGTTTTAAAGGAAGTTCTTTCAACAGAAATTCTTTTAGGCACAGTTTCAGCTACTAAGGGAAACCAGTTGCTTTAGTACTTTCTGAGAAAGTACTGCATTTTGACTGCATTTTTGAGGTACACTGCTTTTTAACTCAGGCATATAAAAATGTTAATACTTTTAAGCAAGAGTAAGTGTGTACATAAGCAAGCAAATAAATATGTTTAGTACACATGTTATAAGAGAGCAGAAAATCAAGCACAGCATAAGTAGCTAAAAATGTTCCAGCTGCATCTAAACTTACCCTCTTGGAACATGACTCCATCTTCTGCCGAGTCCATATGCCCTGATTTCTTTTGCAGGATTATCAGGACACTGAGAAGAGGGATATGGCAGATGTCCTTCTGTTGGCAAAATACATTTGGCAACAAGGAAATTTGCATCCTATCGGGAACGTGCTCCCTGACTTGGACATTTGCAGGGCTGATATGTCCAGTGCTACAGATATATTCATAGTGTCTGGCTCCTGCTCCAGAGTGAAGAGAAATTTGAAAGTGGTGGGATGAAAGGGCTTTTTTCTTTACTCCAGAACAAAGAAAACAGTAACTGATTGCAGCAGTTGTTACCCAAGGATACACTCTCAATCCAATATATCTGAATATTCTCTCTATTAAAAAGACAAAAAAGTATGGGAAGTTAGGCAAGGGAAGGACTATAAAGTGATAGTTACAATAAGTAAATCTTAATCTTTTTCTAGTACTTTCATATTTAGTACTTTTTCTAGAACTGTAAAAATCTCAATATTCAGTAGTTATAAAGCTCATATTGCTAAATACGTGACACTGCAACATGTGTTAGTTCACTTTCTCTCTATTAAGAGACAAAATTTATGAGCCTGTCTAAAGAAAACTATAGCCATCAGATATCAAAAACAGCCTGTGCCTTTTCTGTAGCCAACCAAAAGATCACATATTCTTGTTGAATAGGATAAATGTCCGTATAAATTTATTTAAATATTTTCAGGCAGAAGATAACTTGCCTAAATATTTTTCTTGCCTCTAACCAAATAAAAGAATGCAAGCTGAAATTCGCACTTCTCTGCTAGTAAACAGGTATCCAGCTGAAGCCTTCTGTCCAGTAAGATCAAATAGACTTATAATAACTGGCATAGGATGCTCAATTTCATCCACAATATAATATATCTCTCCATCATTTACCAGCAGTCCTG